>NW_017670263.1:162684-455398 GCF_001879085.1 Nicotiana attenuata | reverse complement strand
TACAATAAATATCCTGCGGTCATTGAGGGATACTGTGATGCAAATTGGATCACCGGATCAACTGATTCCAAGTCCACAAGTGGATATGTATTCACTATTGGTGGAGGAGCGGTATCTTGGAAGTCATCCAAACAAACTTGTATTGCCCGCTCTACAATGGAGGCTGAGTTCATAGCCTTGGATAAAGCCGGTGAAGAAGCTGAATGGCTCCGGAATTTCTTGGAAGATATTCCATTTTGGCCCAAACCGTTGGCACCAATATGCATACATTGTGATAGTCAAGCGGCAATTGGAAGGGCTGGGAGCGTTATGTATAACGGTAAGTCTCGCCATATACGACGAAGACATAAAACCGTTAGACAATTACTCTCTAGAGGAATTATCACGATTGACTATGTAAAGTCAAGTGATAATGTGTCGGATCCACTTACAAAAGGCCTAACTAGAGAGGTAGTTGAGAAGTCATCAAAGGGAATGGGACTGTGGCCGAGAACAAGTCATAGTGGCGGTAACTCTACCTAGAAGACTGGAGATCCCAAGATCTAGGTTCAAGGAGATCAAACAAAGTCATTTATGACGGTTCAACATTGTCAACTAAACTTTTGGTCCATTCTCGTGATGAGACAATGTCAAGTACCAAGGATAAAGCATTAAGGCTTTTTAATGATTTCTAAATTTGATACAGGGTATATCAAATAGTGTATCTACGGGATGACACGTTTAGGAATCACCTATGTAAGTGTGAAGTGTTAGCCGCTTCAAGGAGAACACAGCAAGGCCAGTTCTCTACGCACTTATGAAACCAGGCGGTGTTCATGGCTGAAACGAACACAACAATGAGAACCAAAGACGGTTAAGGGTTGGTTGTGTGACTTGTGGTTGTCTAGGTATACACTAAAGTTCGACAGTTCAAAGATATCAAATCTACCGATTGATCGAGAATATCCGACATAAGTTCACTACGGAAAGTTCAAAGGGAAACCTACTTATCCAGATGCAATTAATCCTTACTTGTGAATCACACAGTTTTTCATGCATACTTCCGTGATATAGCCATTCCCCATTCATGTGGGGGATTGTTGGGTTTTTAAGGTATTTAATTAATATATTAAATACTTAAAAGAGGGTGAATGGGAAATGGAGGGAAATGAAATTTTTGAGGGAAATTTTAAGTTCCCCCTCCCTTGGCAAATGGGCATTGTCCCATATTGGAAGAGGAAGAGGTTTTTTATGGGTATATAAGCAATTGCTCTTCTTCTAGCTCTTAAAGAGTTGAGAAGAAGGCAAGCCTCGCGCCGTCGTCGTCGTCGCTCGCTCGGCTCGGCTTCGGCTTCGGCTACAGCTACGGCTACGGCTTCGACTTCGGCTTCGGATTCGGATTTGGATTTGGATTTGGTCAAATGATCGATTGATTGATTAACTTTTTGGACCAAATTTATTTGTTAATAGTAAAATATTAACAGAAATGTTATTAAATATTTGTTTTAATAACAAAATATTAATACTAAATATTAATATTAAATCCAATCCGTTTTTCTGTTTTGGTAACAGAAAAGTAACTACCCTCTTCAATTTTCCCTCTTTATTATTGAGTAAATGGCCATTTATGTAATGGCATTTATGTTGTGGGCGTTTTGCATAAACAGCCATTCTGAAGAGACCCAACTTTGGCTATAAATACAACACTATTCTGCTCAGAATTTTAACTACAATTTTCTGAGTTTCCTCTCCTTCTTCTGCATACTTTTAGCATCAAAACAAAGCAAAAAGTAAGTGTGATTTGCTACCGAACTTTGTGTTCGCTGAAACACTGGGGTTTGAAGTACCACTACACCAGTGTGTAATTCGTTCTATCCTGGGAGGAAATAATCCATAACCTTGGGTACTAGGAGGGGATTAAATTCCTTAAGGAAACACTGTGAATTCAGTGGGCTCGAATTGGTTTATGTCATTTCTGTTTATATTCATTACTGTTTATATTCATTTATATTTCCAGAATTTATTTTACAAATACAGTGTAATAACACTAATCATTTTAGAAATAATTTACCCTAAACCTACAAACTTTTTGTTTCAAAACGTTCAAATTTTTACAAGAGAGTAGACCCGAAATAGCAAAATATAAGGTTATCACACTTGATGAGTTCCCTACCTCCCATCGTTGAGGTGGAAAGTTCAATATAGTAACATGGCGTACTCTATCCCCTTACCCCTCGCATGATGTAATAAAAAATAAAAAAAGAAAAATATAGAGAGAGAGAGAGGAGTGTTTTTGGTAGAAGTTCAACTTTATACCTAAATGATACCTGATGGAGTTTAACCACTAGAGTGCAACTTTTATCTATAACAAAACTTAGTACGAATTAGTATTTATACACTGAGCGTATAATTTTATAGGATTTTGCATTCGAAGAGTATGGTGGGATTATGGATTTCATGTTCTCTGCCCTTGATTAGCGGTTTCGGATTCGAACCGTCGAGTAGCAAATCCTCTTGGCAGAAAAGTTTTTTCCCTTTTGATAGATCCTAACAAAGGCGAATTCGAATTAGTCGGACAAATAAGTTCTAAACACTAGATTATAAAGACAAAAATAGAAGTTTTGCAAGCATGACAACATGATCATCATGTAACCTTCACTTCCAACCAAGAGGTTGTGGGTTCGCGTCCCCCAAGAGCAAGGTGGGAAGTTTTTGGAGGGAAGGATGCCGAGGGTTGGAAACAACCTCTCTACCCCAGGGTAGGGGTAAAATATGCGTACACACTACCCTTCCCAGACCCCACTAAGTGGGATTATACTGAGTATCTTAAAGACAACATGATCATCATCATCGAAATAATGGAAAATAATATATCTATTGAATAGGACACAAGGTAGAAATTTGGAAGTGACGTAAGGCATGAGATTTTATTAAAAATTGTTTGTTGCATGGTAGGAAAGCAAACTGTCTTTAGATTCTATTTGGTTTGGGGTCAAATAAGCAAGTTGATATATAGAAAACAACACAAAAAAAGAAAGTTGAGAATCCAGGAGATGGCTCCATGATATATATATATATATAGCTCAAGTCTCATCAATCTACCAGATAAGATCAAATTTGTGCCACTTGAAGAATTAAGATATTTCTATATATCAATTATTATTATTCCCTACTTACCAAATAAAGTGGGCGCTGCTATATTGAGATATATACATTTCCCTCTACCTAACAATGCTTATCCCTTCAAATGGATGGCTGGGTCAACTTGCTCACTTTCAACTAATCGCTACTATGATAATAAAGTGAATAAAAATTTTCTTGACCATTGCAATTTAGTGGATTTTTTTTTTCCCTGCTAATCACGAGGAAAGAAGAAAAAAGGCCAGCCATGAATGAACATCTTTTCTTTTTCATTGCCTTTTTCCGTTCTGAAAATTAGAAAGGTCTAAGTGCATTTTGTTTGGATTGAAATAATAGGACGTCACGCGGAAGCTAGTAGTTGCAAATCTTGGACGACAATAAATTGGACACAAAGAAAAATATACTAAAATATACATGAAAATATGGTCTGGCCTATTGACTTGCATAAGAAAAGAAAACATAAAATCCTATTGAGAGAAAATTATCTCCTAAACAAAATTCTCTAAACGACTACATTGTGGATGCTATTGTATATTGTGTACAAAAGAGTGATCCTCGATTTATAAGTTACAACCCTCTTCTCTGAGAAAGGGATCTGTCAAATATGGAAAATATCTATATATTCCCTTTAAGGAAAAGTAAAACAGTTATGATTAATATTTTACCATTCTTTCAAGTAAAAAAATAAATCCAATTAAGGTAAGAAAATCAGGACAAATTTCTAACAGTTCTTCCACTTGACCTGAATTTTCTTGACAATGCTTAATTCACCTTCTTCACGTATTCTTCAACACTGCTGCTTGGCATAGTTAAAAATAGGTATGGGTTAAAAATTGGTGTCTCATGCGCTAATGGTGAGGACGAGTTTTAAATATTGGAGCCCTTCGTTGAAAGTGAGCAAAGTTTAAAGTAGAGCACATACATTACAAGTACGCATGAGTTGAAACTAGGAACCTATGAGCATGGGTTAAAAATAGTTTTTGTTTTAAAGATGGAGCATCAGGTATATTGAAAATATACGATTGAAAGTGTGTCTCCACATGTGGTACTCAGACTATTTTTTCTTCTTTGTTTTGGATAAGAATGTTTTTTATCGTCAAATTAGTTATAGCTTGACATGAACACCATGAACCAATCTCTAACCACGTTGAATTATTGGCTCTTATACAAATTGCTGGGATCAAAATAACAGGGCGTCATGCAAAAGCTAATAGTTACAAACTGTCACCACCCAAAATCGAACTAGTCATGATGACACCTAATCCATCCCGCTAAGTAAGCCAAATAACATATAAAACAACTCAAATGAGAATAATAGGAGCCAATGAGAAGAAAAATACTAACCTTCTATACAAAATCCCAAGGATTGGTAACACAAATTATAAGATTCTAAGATTTAGAATTTACAAAGCTGGTGCGAAATTGTTTACCTTGAAAATGGTAACTACAATTAGATTTGATTTTGTGGTTCTAAAAATATGTATTTTTATGCTAGTTGTTAGACAGTAGGTGTTAAGTGTGAGACTAGAAAATAAGATAAGAGCTTGAAGATAACGTGACAAGCAAACTGAGTGGCCGAGAATCGGGGTCTCGAGCTATACTATGCTGGGCCTCGAGGTTAAGCCAATGAGGTCGACTGAAGATGGCCGATGAAGGACTAACAATGCGAAGAGCTTTGATGAAGGCTCTTTATGATCAATGATGAATAATAAATGAAGAACAATCAATGAAACACAATAAATGTAGGCAATGTAATAAATGTAAGCAATAAACTCAAGGGAGAATATGTTTATGTTAGAGAGCAGAGAATGTTCTTGTTCTTGTATTCAATATCATGTGTGCAAAAAATAATAAGGATCCCCTTTATATAGGAGGGGGAATTCCAACACAGTACAGGTGCATTTATTACAAAGATATGCGGCTGGTACAACCATTTATTACAAAGAGCAACGGCCGGTACATCCATTTATTATCACGGTACGGACTTGTACTATTCGTGTAGACCTGGTCAGCTCTAACCACGTGCCTATTGGGAATTTCCTGCTTGTCCGAGATAACCGCCGATTTGCACTACCCCAAGCCCCGGGGTCAAACTTCGAGCTATGCTTCGAGGCTTCCGAAAATGGGCTGTGAAATGCCATAAAGATCATATAATCGGACTCTCCGATTTTAGCCGTATAGAGATAGTCCCTGCGTTACTTAGAGTGAAATGATAAGAAACGGCCTTAAACTCTTGCTTCTATGGTACTCCCATTATGACGTCAGCCCATCAGAGCATTAAATGCCAAGACTCAAAAGCTGCGCTGAGGTCGCTGTCGGCACAATTATCGAAAAGCCCACGAACCGCTTATCGGTTCGACCTTTCCGCTCCTCAAGCATGCCCAAATAGCTTCTATAAATTCTTCAATTCATTTGCCATTCTCGCATTTTACAATATCTCCAAGTTTTTAGAGCTAATTTCACAACTTTCTGCATCTATCTTCTTTCTGTGCTCGTTTATTCACCTTCCTTATTTGAAACCTTTTTCATAGTTATGGCTAGAACCTCTAGAACGGTACCTCAGATAGAAGGCACCACTTCCTCGTCACGCCCGTCCAAGGGAAAACAAAAAATACCTCCAACTATCGAACAATGTACCCCTGGCGAATTTGATACGGTCTCCAGTTTTTCCATCGAAAGTCCCCCTTCTACACCGGGCCGATGCAAGCCCGTGTCTCGGTACATCAGTGTGGTGACCAACACGGAGAGGGTAAAGAAAGACTGCCGATGGGGAAAGGTAGTTCAAGTATAGATCCCCAATCCTGAGGAAAGCATAGTAAACCACAAAGACGGCTTCCTCAGCGTATATACATACTCATTCACTCTATGTCCCGTAGATCCTTCTTCCCCGGAGAAAGATCCGGTGATTCTTGGTTTATTCATGAGTACCAAGTGACACTCGTTCAAATCTATCCTTCTTTTTGGAGGATCGTTTACATGATCCGATATTTCTCCAACCAGATCGAGGTAATGACCTTCCCTCTCAATCACCTGGTCAGATTGTACAGCCCTCGTTTCTTTCGAGGTTTGATCAAGCTTCATCCTCGATCCGCGAAAGACGTTCTTTTTTGGCATCAATGAGGACAAGGACCAGGGATTGAGAGCCGGTTTGTCCGAGTAAGGACCTCGGACATCATCCCGACTGATAGGATGCCATTCCCGGAGGAATGGAACATGAAGCGTAACTGTCTCTACCTCGAGTACATCCCATTATCCCTTTTTCTCCTTCTGAAATGATCTTCTTTTGATTATGTAGCCACCGTTTGGTACGCCGGCGCGGTTCATGACCTTCCGAGATGGACCAAACAATTGGACTCTGCTTTTCCTTATAGCAAGCGTGCTTGGCGTGATTTGGCCAAAACATGGTGGCAGGCCAAGAACCACGGTATGCTTTTCGTTGTTGTCATTACCAAGTTCCTTATGAGTATTTTTTGTGATGGTGAGTTTAACGCGTTATGCTTGTGTAGGCCTCGGGGAGGGTGTGTCGATGAGATCGGCTCCTCCCGGTGAAAAAGAGACCTTGAAACCCGGCAAGGGTAAGAAGAGGAAGAAGGAGGCGTTGACTGAGTCTCCCGAATCGAAGAAACCTAAGGTCCACTAGCCCAAGACCGATGCCACAGTTTTGACTTCGACCGTTGCGGCAAGCCTTCGTGAAGACGACGATGACGGTGACTACCCTTTGGTACACAAGCCGTTGGGCGCAAGGTTGCCGAGTCGGGGATGGCCGAGGTGGACCTAACCCGTGCTGAGGAGACCCTAGAAGAGGGCTCGAGCGCAGTCCCTGTGCTTCAAGTCGGACATGGTACAGTCCGTACCGATGAGACCTCGGTTGGAGATTCCGGAGGGCCTGAACATGAAGTTTCTTGGGGTCGAGACAAAACCCTTACAGAAATTGATGCTCTAGGTGGCTTTAGATTGGGCCCTTCGTTTTCACCGGGGGAGATTAGGGATGCTCAAGACCCGGGTACCGGCGGTGTGGGGGCCTCTCATGGAGAGGAAGATATGCTCAAAGACTACTTCGTCGGAATCGATGTGGACAAAGACCTCACGCCCCCGTCTCCCTTGAGGAGGCCGAGAAGCTTCAACAACAGGTAATATTCTCGACATACCATTTGCGCTTTAAGTTTTTCCCTTGTCTTTCCAACTCTTCTGCTTTTGATGTAGGTCAAGAAATTGTATGACCATGCCTTTTATAAGCTACAAGATGAGCTTTCATGCCGTGAGAAGGAACTCGAGAAGCTCACATCGGAGCTAAATAAGTCGAAACCTTCCTCTGCCCGAAAGGAAGAGGAGTTGAGGGAGCTTCGGGCAAGCCTGGTGGGGGTACACCAGGAACGGGCTGGCCTTGCTGACCAGGTAACACGACATCCATGAAATCATCCTTTTATTCTTATAAGTCGATGCTCACCATCTTGTTTCACCTTTGAAGATTGGACAAAAGGATGCTCTGGTGGGGCAACTTCAAGAAGAGGTTACAGCCAAGGATGCGGAGATCCTCGAGCTGAGGAGGCAGAATGAGGCCGTGACCTCGGAGAGAGACCTTTTTCGGGGAGAGTTGGTCTCGACCCAGGATCTTCTCTGAAGTG
Source organism: Nicotiana attenuata (assembly GCF_001879085.1). Taxonomy (NCBI): domain Eukaryota; kingdom Viridiplantae; phylum Streptophyta; class Magnoliopsida; order Solanales; family Solanaceae; genus Nicotiana; species Nicotiana attenuata. The sequence continues at coordinate 447,653 of NW_017670263.1, read as the reverse complement.
CTCGAGAGGAGGCTGCTACACTATTTGTGTCCAAGTCTGAGGCCGAGGAAAATGCGTCTTCATACAAGAAAGATGCCGCCACCGCAAATGTTCGAGCTAGAGAGATATCTAAGAAGGCCGAGCAGAAGATGCTTGCTTATGCTTGCTTGCAAGCTAGGAGGCAGGCTCTCGAGGAAGCAAGCGCCAAAGGTGCCGATCTCTCAGCTGAGATTGAGGAAGCCCGAACCTTGGAGGAAGAATCAGCATTTTCGGCCACTTCAGACGAGGGTTCCGAAGATGATCCAGATAGTAGTGAGGGTGAGGAATACACTCACGTGGTCTTCCTTTTCGTTTTTTGTACATGAATTTTTCGGGGGGAAGGAATTTGTAAAGACACCCCTTGTAAATATATTTTTGGGAATGTAAAAAGATTCTTCTGCTTCAAGTCTTCAAATTTTATATTTCAGCATTTACGTGAAGTTAGCCTTTGAATCTTGATGTTGGCTCTTCGGATCCTATAATTGGAGTAATCGGGACCCTCGAGATCGGGAACCATCTCTAGATTAGGTCGATAGCCTTTCTAGAACCGATGCTAGTGGTAACAGAGATCCTCGAGATCAGGCGCCATCTCGAGGTTAGATTGATAGCTTTTTAAAACCCATACTTGTGTTAACAGAGATCCTCGAGATCGGGCACCATCTCGAGTCCAGAATGATGTAGGGATCTCGAAAGCCATCGGTCGCTGTATGATGGTGCCATTCATATGTCATGATCGTGAAGCAATTGGGGTGTTCCCACCGGGTCGCTTCCCCAAAAGTTGTAATGGCATGGTCAGGATTGATTGGCCTTCAGAATAGGCGAACAGTCGCCGCTTCTTTCTTCTTATTTGAAGATTCCGCCACTTTGAGCAGCTATCTTTCGTATAGAGCTCTCCTTCCCTGCGCCAGTTCTTTCACCATTTTATTTTCAAGGCATTTGCCTAAGTTTTCACTTCCCTTCTCTCGTTTTACCACAGTTTTGGCTACTACGCCCAAATCCGTTCATCAAGAAGAGGAGGGTTCCGCCTCTGCTCCCCATTCTGTCGATGGTACACCGCCAGCGTCTGGTGAGCTAACCTCGAGATGCTTTGTCTCGAGGAGGGATTTTACGTTAGAGAGGCCTCCCAATGTTCAGGGCCATTGGGAGCATGCATCGAGGTTCATCTCATCGATAGGAGAGGAACACCTCGAGGCAGTTAGGAGAGACTGCAGATGGGGAGAAAAGGTGATACTGAAGGTACCTTCCCCGGATGAGAGCATCATGGCTCATGTGGAGGGGTTTTTGAGCGTATACACGTACCCCTTTACATTGGGCCCTCTCCATATAGTCGTGCTTGAGTTTTGCAGAAGATATCGAGTTACCCTGGCACAGGTTTACCCGTCGCTTTGGAGGATAGTGTTCATGATAAGTTACTTTGCAGATAAAGCAGGGCTCGAGTTCACCCTCAGCCATCTCATTAGATTGTACCGGCCCTTGCATTACCGAGGCCTGATTACTCTGCGACGTCGATCCACCCGACCCTTTGTTGATAGTAATGAAGAAGATGGGGACCGAGGGTGGATGAGTCGATTCGTCCGAGTGCGGATAGTCGATATTATCCCTTAAGAGTTCCTGCCATTTCCCGAGAAATGGAATTTCACACGTAAGTGGTACACTTGTGTTCTTATTATTTTTTTCCATGGTAGAGACGGCTCTATAAAGATGTTTTCCTTCTCTTTTCTTCAGCTATCCCGTGGTTGCCATACGAGGTTCCCGACCTGGCGGATTGGTCACGAAAACTGGCAGCTTGCTCGACTTTCGATGAGCGTAAGTGGCGAGATCTGTCCAAGGGTAGATGGGAGGCAAAACACCACGGTACGTGCTGAGTGGTTTGTTTTCTTTGAAAGGTACTTTCCTTTATGTGTATTAACTCCGTCACTGCAGGTATTGGAGAATTTTCTGAGATGAGACCGTGCCCTCTCGGGGAGGAGGAAGGATCGTCGGCTTCGGGGCCGAGGAATGATAATAATCGGAAGGAGTCCTGGAAGGACGAAGGTGCTCATAGCGAGGCAAGCCCTGCTCGGAGGCTCAAAGAAGAAGTATCGGCGGAGCCTGCTGCATCCGAGGTCTCTAGACTCGGAAAAATGCTTCCTCCTTTGCCGCCGTCTTCTTTTCCCGTCAAAGGTACTTCGAGGGAGAAAGATTTTCTGCCGCCTTCTTCTTCTCCTGTCGAAATTACTTCGAGGGAAATTCGAGGCCAGGGGCCACTTGAATCGGGCGGGGTGTCGAGCGACCGTATTCCCATCGGGAGTGGTTCTACTGGGGCCGATGAGACAAGACCAGTAGATGTGCACTCAACTTTTGAGAAGGCTCAGTGGCTCTGTTCTGTGGTGAGTTTTGGCCGACTGTATTGGCTTTTCAGTTTTGCACTTTCATTTTCTAATTGAGCTTCTTTTTCACAGGCCTTTGACAAGCTCAAGTCCGAGCTGCTCCGCCGCGAATCCAGGTTGCGAAAAGCCTTGGAACAGGAGAAATCCCTCAGGCTTCTTTGTGACAAAAGGGCAAAGGAGTTGGTATATCTTCAGTACGAGGCGAGTCGAAGTCTGGACTACGAAGGCTACCTTGAGAGATAGGTAACCTTTGATTCGAGGGGATGCATGTTTCTTCTTCTATCCTCGGAGACTAATATTTCGATGCTTTAGTTGCAGAGAAAGACGAGGGACCTGGAACACCTTTGGGGTGAAGTTGGTCAGGCCAAGTTTGAGTGTAATGAGCTAAGGGCCGAGATAGATGCCCAAGTTGCGGCCAAGAAGAATGCTTTGGCCAAGGCTTCTACCCTCGAGGTGCAACTCCAAAATGCTTGCGTAAACAGCTCGATCCAAACGACCTTGATTGCAAAGCTCGAGTCTGACCTTTTGGAGATGGAGGCCGAGGTCGTGGATGCCCGGGCTGAAGCTGAAGAAATTCGAGCTAAGGCTGACAAGAAAGTGGCCGTCTATTTAAAAGACATTGTCGATGCTCCTGCTAAGTTGAGATGGGCTTGCGATCGGGAGAATAGAAGTAATGAATATGCCCGGTGCAGATCCCGGAGAGAAACCCTCGAGGAGATCCATACTAAGGGCTTCGATTTCTCGGAAGAGATAGTGCAGGCCAAGGTGGATTAATACGATGCCAAGTTCCTCGTGTCCGATGCCGAAGATAATGAGGAAGACGCCGATGGAGCCGCAGTCCCCAAGGGGAAAGTAGACTAGGCTTTTTCTTTTTGATTCTGCGTACAGTGTTCTTAGAGAACTTTGTAAATGAAGACTCATGTTATTTCACATATACATATAAAAGGAAACCTTTCGGTTTCATCTTTCATGCATTTCCCTTTGCTTGTGTATATCTTCTTGTTGTTTCGAATTTTGACGCTTGTCAATGATTAGCCAGATGAACTGGACTTCGAGGAAAAACCCTTAGGTTTACAAATCGGCCCTGAGGCGAGTTATGCTAGCCTGTAGGCTTTTGCGCACTTGGTCTCTACGACCTCTGATCTAAGATGGCGACAATGGCTCTTACGCATTAGGTCGGTACGACCTTTTAGTTTAATCTAGCGACAGTGGCTCTTACGCATTGGGTCGGTACGACCTTTTAATTTAGGCTGGCGGTAGTGGCTCTTACGCGTAGGATCGGTACAACCTTTTAATTTAAGCTTTATTTTTCCCTCGTAAAAGACTTTTTGAAGTTTTTGCGTATTCCCGACTCTTCGACGGTTTGGTGAGAACCTCGATTGTGAGCCGTTATGTAGCGATAGATGAGCACCTCGGGAGGTTTCGCTCGGTGGCTGAATTATTTCGAAGCCTGTGTTTGGAGCTGACATGATCGAAGCTCTTTTGCTTATGTCGAGGGTAGCCTGATTAACCGATTCTTTTCGAAGTATTTTTGAAGTAATTTAAAGGCCTGTGAATTTTATGGCAATGGTCGGGCGTCCCCGAGTCGCGTTAGTTTGGCTAGTACAGCCTTGTAACCGTAGTCATTGTATTTGGCCGTTGCCTTTTAGTCCTCGAGTGAAGTAGCTTCGGCATCTATATCGAGGGTATGCCTTTTTAGGCGTCTTACAAGTTCGAAAATATAGCCTTAACTTTAAGATCGGGATTATGCCTTTTGTAAGGTCTTATAAATTTGAACATGCCTTACTTGAGGTCTTACATATAGGTTAGTTGGCACAAGTTTTATTCATGTCTGGCTCGTGGTCTTACAGATAGGTTACTTGGTACAAGTATAATTCATTCCTGGCTCGAGGTCTTACAGATAGGTTACTTGGTACAAGTATAATTCATGCCTGGCTTGAGGTCTTACAGATTTGTTATTGCCTTATGGAGGTCTTACACTGTTGATAACGCCTCGTGGAGGTCTTAAATTTTCTAATATTGACACGTGGAGGGCTTTCGGGCTCGAGGTCGCCCGCATGAGGTCTTATGGCCTCGAATTCTTGATACCTCGATGGGTTGACCGTCGGCGACAGTCCCCGAGACGTCGAGGGTTTTTGGCTCTGGAGCCGTTCTTTGTATATTTTGATGTTGTCTCGTCGTGGGCTTACAAGCTCGAAGTTTTCGGCCCGAAGGTCTTACGGCTTCGAGTTTTTGATGCCAGTCCCCGAGCGTTCGGGAAGTTTCTGGTTCTGGAGCCGTTTATTATAAAAATAGTAAACTTCTTTGAAGCGTAAGGCGTTTTGATGGTAGAAGGTGTTCCATTGATTACTTGGTACAAGTATACATGTTTTTGCCTTCGCGGGTTCAATTATTCTATGCGGACACAGTTCACTCGACCGTTTGGCCCGATACATGGTTTTCCTATTGAGACCCTTTTTGGCTCATCTTGACTTCTTCGAGGAGGTGATCTCTCGGGGGGATGCACCCTAGTATTCGAGGTTGATTGAAGGGAAGCCTTGAATACTTGTTAAGTTCTCCTAAGGTAGCATATAGATGTTGCCTCGTTAAAAACATTGCTGATAAAACCCTTCTTGGGATAAAATCCGATCGAAGGAAAAGAGTGCAACACATGTTTTAAACCATAAGGACTTGAAGCCGGAAAGTGCTTTGATTGTTTCAACCGGACTCCTTCACATAGGTTAGTGTAAGATGTAAATTAAAAGGGAGACGGTTATACCTTAGTTGAGATATCGCTTCAAGCCTCGATATGCTCCAATCGCTTGCTCCGGGGATGCGGTACGGTCCTTTGCTCGTTTATTCGGATGCAGCCAAGAATGTAGCTTGTGATTGCTACTTCACTATTTGCTCATCCTCTAGTTCCTTCGATGTTGAAGGCGTCGATACTAGTGCCACATCGTGCACCGCGAACATCTCTCTTGCTGCATGTTGTTCCCCGTATACAATTTTTATTCCGTCCTTCGTCGGAAACATCATCATTTGATGAAGGGTTGACGGTACTGCTCTCATGCAGTGTATCCATGGCCTTCCAAGTAAGGCATTGTATCTCATGTCTCCTTCGATGACATGAAACTTGGCATTTTAGGTTGTGCCGGCCACGTAGGCCGGGAGGGTTATTTCCCCTTTCGTAGTCTCACTCGCCATGTTGAATCCGTTGAGGACTCGATAAGCGGGCACGATTTGGTCGAGCAGTCCGAGCTGCTCCACCACCCTCGACCTGATAATGTTGGCCGAGCTACCTGGATCCACAAGTACACGTTTAATTTGAAATGTATTCACAAGAAAAGAAATTACCAGTGCGTCGTTATGAGGCTGAGACAGGGTCTTGATGTCCTCGTCGCTGAATGTGAGAGCGTCCTCGGGTATGTAACCTCGAGTTCACTTTTCCCTGGTGATGAATGTTTTTGTTCGTTTGACAATGGGTTCCTGTGGGATGTCGACTCCCCCAACAATCATGTGGATGACATGTTGGGGTTCTTCTGTTCCATTTTTCCTGTTCGCCTCTCTTTCCCGAAATTGATTTTTGGCTCGGTCGTTGTGGAACTCTCGGAGGTGCCCTTTATTAATTAGTCGGGCATATTCTTCTCGGAGCTGTCTGCAATATTTGGTCCTATGACCGTGTGTGCCATGAAATTCGCACACCAAGTTAGGGTTTCTTTGTGACGGATCTGATAGTACGGGTCTTGGCCACCTGGTGTCTGTGATTTTATCGATGGCTGATACGATGTCTAAAACATCGACGATAAAGTTGTACTCAGATAACCGAGGTGCCTCTGTCGGCCCTGTATGTCTTTCGAATGTTACTCTTCTCATGAGTCTTCGAGGATTCTGACCTCGATCTGTCCTTCGGTCGTTTTAGGGTATGTTGTGCCTTGGGGCGTTTCTTTGATCTTTAGTGTATGGTTGATACCTTTCCTGTTTGGCCTTGGTTCCTTTGCCAAGAGCCAGCTGGGATATACTGAGCCCAAGGGGGCTCCTAGTTGGTCGTCCTCTACCCTAATCTTCTATTGATATCGGTTGTGGACATCCGACCAAGTTACGGCGGGATATTCAACCAAGTTCTGCTTCAGCTTCTTCGAAGCCACCAAGCTTCGCTCGTTCAAACCTTGAGTGAAGGCCTGCACTGCCCAGTCATTGGAGACTGGCAGTAATTCGATTAGCTCCATTTGAAAGCGAGATACAAACTCTCGCAATATTTCGTTTTCTCTTATCTTGATTTTGAAGATGTCGGATTTTCTTGTAGCAACCTTAATGGCACCGGCGTGTGCCTTTACAAAAGAATCTGCCAGCATGGAAAATGAATCTATTGAATTCGAGGTTAGGTTGTGATACCACATCATGGCCCTTTTTGAAAGTGTTTCTCCGAACTTCTTCAATAAGACTGATTTAATCTCGACGTCCTTCAGGTCATTCCCCTTTACAGCACAAGTGTAAGCAGTGATGTGCTCGTTGGGGTCTGAGGTTCCGTTGTATTTTGGGAGATCTGGCATTCTGAATTTCTTCGGGATGGGCTTTGGAGAAGAATTTTATGGGAATGGCTTTTGTAAGAATTTCTTTGAATCTACACCCTTCAGAATCGGGGGTGCGCCTAGGATCTGATCAACCCTTGAATTGTAGGTCTCCACCATTTTGTCGTTGGCTTCTATCTTCTTTTCGCCCGATTCAATCCTCTTCGTGAGGTCCTCGAGCATCTTTATGATGGCGGGGCGGCTGCTGACCTGTTGTTGCATGATATTTCTAGTGCTTGTTCGGCTCGAGGAGTCGTTTTCGGAGCTCCTGTGCTCGGAGTTTTTTGGTGGCTTTGCAGTTGAGCAATCGCCAGTTGTTGCGCCTGCAACATCTCAAAAATGACATGAAGGCTAACCTCTTGTTCCTCCTGAGCTGGGGCTTTCTAAGCTTCTTGTTGGTTTTCTTGGCGTATACTCATGTTAGTGTGGGAGCTTATATCGACGTGTTGGGCGTTGCGCGAGACCACGTCCACGGGAATTGGTTCTGATGCATCCTCGGGGTTTCGTGGTGGTACACCGATACCTGGAACAACTACACCATTCTCTCCATGGTCCTCAGGACCGTTGTTTTCATGTGCATTCACTGAGTTAGACATTTTGACCTGATATCAAAGGTTCTTGGACAAGAAAAAGTGTGAAGGATAACTTGCGTTATTTAGTAACCAGTACAAAAACAATCACTATTATTTTTAGCCCCACGGTGGGCGCCAAATTATTTACCTTGAAAATGGTAATTACAATTATATTTGATTTTGTGGTTCTAAAAATACATGATTTATTTTACGCTAGTTGTTAGGCAGTAGGTGTTAAGTGTGAGACTAGAAAATAAGATTAGAGCTTGAAGATGACGTGACAAGCAAACCGAGTGGCCGAGAATCGGGGTCTCGAGCTATACTATGCCGGGCCTCGAGGTTAAGCCAATAAGCTCGACTGAAGTTGGCCGATGAAGGACTGACAGTGCGAAGAGCTGATGAAGGCTTTCTATGATCAATGATGAATAATAAATGAAGAACAATCAATGAAACACAATAAATGTAGGCAATGTAATAAATATAAGCAATAAAATCAAGGGAGAATATGTTTAAGTTAGAGAGCAGAGAATGTTCTTGTTCTTGTATTCAATATCATGTGTGCAAAAAATGACAAGGATCCCCTTTATATAGGAGGGGGAATCCCAACACAGTACAGGTGCATTTATTACAAAGATATACGGCCGGTACAACCATTTATTACGAAGATCAACGGCTGGTAAAACCATTTATTGTCACGGTACGGACTTGTACTATTCTTGTAGACCTGTAATCTTTAACCACGTGCCTATAGGGAATTTCCTGCTTGTCTGAGATAGCCTCCGATTTGCACTACCCCGAGCTTCGGGGTCAAACTTCGAGCAATGCTTCGAGGCTTCCGAAACAGGCTGTGAAATGCCATAACGATCATAAAATCGGACTCTCCGATTTTAGCCGTATACAGAAATAAATACATCATCTATTCAAAATATACATAAACGGATTTTCAAATCTAAAGATACGAAGGACAAGTGTCAGCAATATTTGGAAAGCGGGTAAATCTTTAATGTCAGCTCCCACCGTACACAACAGCATCGGCTCCAAGATCTGCACGCAAGGTGCAAAAGTGTAGTATGAGTACAACCGACCCCATGTACTCAATAAGTAACAAACCTAACCTTAGGTTGAAAGTAGTAACGAGGTCAGAAGGAGGTTAGAGTCCAGTAACAATGGCCAATAACAACTCGTGATAATATAATGAAAACAGTAAAAGTGAATAACTTAAAAGGGCTCGCAATCTCATATCATTCAGCCAATCAATACCATATATGGAGAGCAACAACAACGTGTGACGTAACAATGAATAATGAACAGAGATTGAGGTATAATATACAAATGAAGAATAATGACTAAGTGTATAATTACAGTTAAATCAAATAGCCCAAAATAACAAAAAATAGTTTCATTAGGTCTCAACCAAATAATCACATAGCCTAAACATGATTTCTAACATTAGTCACAGCTCATATAATCAACAAGTCGGAAGAACACGGATATAACAAGATATAACAGCAAAACCAGTCCGTTAATAGTCTAAAAGTCAACTCAGATCATGATTACCCTAGTGCATGCCCACACGCCCATCACCTTGCATGTGCGTAACCATAACACATCACAAATAACATAGTTCCTAGGGATAATTACCGTCAAATCCAAATTTAAAAATGTTACTTACCTCAAACAAGCCAAATCAAAAACCGAGCAAGTCAAACAATACCTTAGAAACATCATCCCACGCGAATCAACCCCCGAACGGCTTGAAACTAGCCAAAAGCAACTCAAAAATATCAAACAATGCCAAATCTTTAATCAAATACTCAAAGTCAACCAAAAAGTCAATCTCTGGCTGCACCTCGAAACTTGATGAAATTTACAAATTTCGATAACCCATTAAATTACGAGTCCAGTCACACTAATTTCACTAAAATCCGACTCCGAATCAATGTTCAAATCTCAAATATTCACTTTAGAGAACTTAGACAAGCACCTGTAAGGCCCCGGAAAACTTCACTATGTAAACTAAGGTTTTGTGGTGTCAAGGTAGGCTAATACATTGTATTTTCGGAGTTTTGGGTTGAACAATGCGTTAGGGAATTGAAATTTTTCGTCATGGCTAGACTAGGCTTTAGCCAGGCTAAAGCCAGGCTGGACTAGGCTTTAAGCTGGCGAGGCCTGGATAAAGCCAGGCTGGACCAGGCTTTAAACCGGCGAGGCCTGGATAAAGCCAGGCTAGACTAGGCTTTAAGCTGGCGAGGCCTGGATAAAGCCAGGATAGACCAGGCTTTAATTTGGCGACGCCAGGCCAGTAGCCCGGTCCGGAATCTTGGACTATCCATTCTTCTATCTTTGTAACCCGACCCAACTTCATTAAATACACGCAATGGGTCATTTTTTAGCAAAAATCTGATGTTATAGAGTGAGAGAGGGAGCCCTAGAGTGAGAAAGTGATCTCCATTAAATGATTCTTCATTTCTTACACAAATTTTGAAGATTAACAAGGAAAACACACTAGATCTTCATCCTTGAGGTAAGATTCTACACCCTAACTCTTAATTTCGAATTTTAGCTAATGATGGGTAATTATAAAGAAAGTTTGTGGGTATTGAAGTTGTTATCTTGCTTGCATGTGTTATCAACGGGTGTAGGAACATTATTGAGCCAAAAATGTTTAAGGATCGGTTGAAGGTTGATGAAATCCTCTATAAAAGGACCTTGAAGACTTAATGCACACATAGTTTTTGATGGAATGCTCAAACGAGCTAAGACTATGAATATCTTCCTAATTTGTGTTCAATTTTGTTATATCTCGAAATAGATTGGGATTGCTAGGACTTCCGGAACGTTGTAGTAACTTATGGGAAAGCTCAACCAGGTATGTGGGCTAAGCTTTATCTCTCGGAATTGAATTCCATAATGTTTCCGTAAGTTGTATGATCGGTCCAAACCCCTAATTTTTACATTCCGGGTTATCCCCTATGAACTCATAAACTTGACTATGCCGAATGAGCCTGATATTGAATGATTGATGATTAAAGTATGGGTTGCTTATTAAGAATGGTATGGCTTTGAGTTGCATTTCAAATGAAAACTGGTATACCAACTAGGAGAGTAAAACACAATATGCTTAATACTCCTAATTTCTTGTATGTGTATTACATGACTTGATTTATTGTGTCTAGTTTAAGATAGACTATAAAGATGTTTGAAAATGAACTAAATTAACTGGGGAAATAGAGTGTGGATAACGCCTATAATTGTGCCTAGTGAGGCCTATGAAACAGATTACGAAATGAGCCTCGACTCAACTGTTTTATGATGACTTCAAAAAGTAGAATTTGCCTAAAAGCTATATTGAGGTATGTATGGCTAAACCCCCTTCTTCTTAGAATAGAACCCCTGGCATCCGTGAAATTGGTGTAAGTCCATAAATGGATCATGCTAGAATCCTTTGCCCTATTGTGTTGTGTTGATAGATTCATGTTCAATGATTGTCTAACTACTTGTCATGTCTGATCTTCCTATGTGAGTATGTTTGATAGTGTAGAATATGTGTGAGGAAGGTTAAGAACTCATATGAAGAAATTGAATAAAGGTTTTTGTGCCAATTCATATGTGAAGTCTCTGTATGTTTAGAATTCCCGAGCTTTTCCCTCGCGTATGAACATGCCTTACATGATAGGCCTTATTGTTGCTATGATGATGTTGTTGAACGTGTGAAAAGGGAACTTGAATTGTGAAATGCGGCCAAAGGCCAAGAACGATGTGATATATGAGGTTACACGTGCCATGTAATGAAAGATTGAAAGGAAATGTTAATTGAGATGAACGATTGAAAGGATGATGTCTCAAGTGAGATGGCCTAGCCGATCGGGCCGTGATCGGACACCATGCCGCACACATGGTGATAATTGTGCTGAATTGATTGATTGAAATTATGGAAATGGATGATGTCTAAAACGAGATGACCTAGCCGGTCGGGTCGAGATCGGACTCCGTGTAGGAACACGGTGGTATTGTGGATTGTGGTATATGGCACTGAGATTATCAAACCTAAATAAGATGGGAACTTGTTCGTAAATTATGTGATCCTTGCCTAATGTTTTGATATGTGTTGAAGCTCTTATTGTATATTATGACGGCCTCCCTTCTTGATTTCTTATTGTTTCATTCTTCGTTTTATTAAGATTGGTGTAAAAATATGTATTACTTTCGTATGTTGAAAATTGTTATGTTTCAATTGGGCATTTGGATATTATTGATTGTGACTTGTTGTTTTTATGGCTTTCCTCTTCTTGTATGGTTATTCTATTTTGAAAGATGATTTTTAGCTTTACATACTAGTACTATTCGACAGTACTAACGTCCCTTTTGCCGGGGGCGCTGCATCTTTTATGGATGCAGGTGGTTCCACAGTAGGCAGCAGTGATCAGTGATAGCGGTACGCTCCTTTCAACTAACTTGGTGATCCCCACTTCATTTCGGGGTCCTGTGTCATTTGGTTATCGTGTACTTTGTATTTTGAGGTATAGCCGGAGCGTTGTTGCCGGTATTTTCATATTACTCTTCAATTGTACTTAGAGGCTCCGTAGGCAGGTTGGGGGTGGTGTTTGATATTGGAAATTAAATTAGAAATATTGGTATTTGGCTAATATGTTTTTCTTCATATCTATAAAAATTGTCATATTTTGGATATTATGATTGAAACGGCTAATGGAAACAAAATGGAATGATTAATGGAGTTCATCTCCTCTTTATTCATGAATTAGTTTGGGTAGAACTAAACCGCCCAGGCTTGCTCAGTTGAGCGCCGGTCGCGCTCCTCGGTTTTTGGGGCGTGACAAACTTGGTATCAGAGCCTAAGGTTTTGAAGTGTCCTAAGATGTCTCAGAGCCGTGTCTAGTAGAGTCCTTCTTATAGGTGTGTTGTCGACCACATCTATAATTAGGACGCTACTTGGACATTTAGGAATTTCACCCTTCTTTGATACTCTAGATCGTGCGGTGGAGCTCAAGATAGGGAGCTAATTTCCTCGCTATGTCTTATTCTTAATATGAGTAATCTTAATACCATAATCCACGAGTTTGAAGCAGTAAGGAGGGAATGACCCCGCCATTTAATCCGAGAGAGAGTGCCTAAGGGTTTATTAGGACAATGTATTGAGCCATGGAGGGATTGGTAGAACCTATTGCTACGGGGAGTACCCTTGTTCTTATTAATGTCAGTGCACCACCAGATCATGTGGCATGTCAGTATGGTACCAATGTATGTTACAAATGTGGAGTCAGGGGGCATCAGTTAAGGCACTGCCTCGCTAATCTAAAGTTACCAAGTAAGTGACCGCTTAGTAAATCATTCTGAATACCACATACTTTTCTTTATTATATATGTACACTGTATTGGGAGCCTGCATAGATATGGCCTTAACAAGAATCTATATCACAAAACATTTCAAGTATCCACTTTCGGAACGAGACGTATTATTTGTGAATCCACTTTATCACATATTCTCTTATTTACAACCTCTTATGGGTTTGAGCTCTATAATTATGTCCTTAAATTGAGTTATAACTCTAGGATTAATACTTCCCACATGCTTTCCTAAATTCCCAACAAGGGACTATACCTGATAAATTTCTTATAGAATCTTTTTATTTTAATGGACAACATGTGTTCACTTGTGCCTATGCATGCACCGTAGTAATGTTTACCTATGTAGTGTCAAGTTCCATGTAAAGCATCACAGTGTTGCGATCCTTCTCAAGTCACTCTTCCTCTCCATGGTGTATATGGCTTCTATGGTTTGAACAGTCATTCTACTCTCTTGCGAGTATCATCATGAAACCTTCTCACTATCTAGTAACATAAGAGCATACCTTAGCACCTATCATATGGGTGCATGTCGATCGAAATGGTCACGCTGTGCATAAAGTCTCTCTGAAAATTGAGATCCTCACATCTCCATCATAGAAAGATCTTGTGTCGCCATCTTAGTATAACTTTCGTGTCCACTCGGGACATCCCGTAGTGAGTAGCTCACTTTGCTCCTAGTATTGTGGTTGCCCGTGACGTGGTCTTGTATTGCAGTTTGGGAGTTAATAGCAGAAGCATGTCCAACTCGTGTCAAATGTCTACTTTCTCTTTATACCTCCACAACATGTGTTAATTATGTTCATTAGTTAGTGAATTCATTGTGCTAGTTTCCCAACACTTGTTCGATAACCATGAGAGAACGTTAGTTTCCCTTCTATGTGTCACTATAACACTTCCTTTCTCATAAGGACCCTTAATAGGCTCTCCGTTAAGACCTAATGCACCTTTGGGGTTGTTATGACACAACGCCTACTTCTCATGTTCTCCTGTCTTTCAGTAGCATCTGGGTACTTCTCAAGTCCGAATCCATGGAGAACTCATTATGAACATCTGCAAACCTTCCGTGATTATTTTATACTGTCTCACTGGGATTCGTTGTCTTTACACACTCGACTTCTAGAATCATGGACTATGTCCTTGTCATGTGCGGGGAGTTTTGCTATCTTTGGCATTCCACCTCCCTGGGTGGATAAGAGTTTTATTTGTCTTTCTCCTCGGAGCATCATTAGAACCCCTCTAACCAATACATGATTTCATCCAAATATTAAGATGTCCTAGCTATGTGGTTTCACTCGTGAAAGGTTGAGATAAGATGCTTTCAGATTTTTGCACATATCATGAGCGTCGTGATTTGGAAGATGAGTTGTCGTATCTTTAGTTCCCTCATATAGGATCAATTATCGAGAAAGGTTAACCAATTTGAATTATGATAATCTCATAAGTGTTCAACTTGTTTTTCAACATCATGGGCTTGTGGCATAGATTCCTTGTGCCAGTTAATGTTAAGAGTGTAATTCAACTTCATGTACTTCTTTTGAAATCTCTATCACGTCCATGTTGCAAGAATCTTACCATTTGGAACTAAACTGAGTTTCCTTACACTCAAGGGGCAACCGGTGTAATATACTTGACCACTTCTCCTTAGAGAGCTTACTATTGTCGGGCAAGGCATATATGGGAAGGAATAATTGTTACTATCCCCTGCATAACTCATCGCCTCCCAAGAATAACTGATGCTGGCGTCTTCATCCTCTCGATCATGCCTCCCATGTACCTCATGTCTAGAAAGACCGACTCCCTTGTGATCGCAGGGTCATACACACGGTTCCCACATTATCAATGCATGGTAGTTACCTCTATGCCTCATTTATCTAATAATTGATGTCGTCACAATGATTAACCCTGTCCGCATTGTTAGTGGTAATTTTCGTGTCCCTCAGCATATAACCTCAGGAATTACTCTGCTCAGCGCATTAACGATTTCCTGAATAATTCCAGCCCAATCTTGAACTCCGTTGTTCCTCATTGCATTAAATCTATTGGGTATTGAAGGTTCAAACATGTCAAAAAGGAAGCATCACCGTGTGATCACATATATTAGATAGGTAATTTTATGGTCAGTTTATGATAGCACATCTTAGACTAACTGTTAAAGGTCATCAAAGGTTTAGTGTGAGTGTTTCGCGTAGAGAATTAGGGTTTAGGGAGGTGAACGGGTTATTCTCAATATTTTCTCCCTGAAGATGTTACGTGAATTGATAATGAAGGTGAAATAAGTGTAGTTCACCTTTGGCCGTGCTATTAGTATTATGTTTCCCCATCGTTGTTCTCCATGTATTATGTGTTTTCATATGTCTATGTCTAAGAATATAGTTAGAAATCCCTTGTGCATCATTTCGGTGAAAATTACTGAAGGTGAAGTTAATGGATAGCTGGCCTATGGGGGGGTATCTATTTGACATCCTTGTTAGATAAGTCTAGGAGTTGAGATTATTTCCGTTAATGTGTTATGGCGAAGTCTGTAAGTCGAAGGGGCCACCTTGAGGCCGAGAGTGTGAAGGAAAGAAAATATTTTTGCTTGATCGTTTAACAATTGGTTTTGATTTGAAAGGTACCTTCTAGGTGTTATCATTTAAAAATGTACAGTTCATGTCCAGGTATCATTATGATAACATAGTGCTTGTAATACTAAGATTAGTGTTATTGATATATACATTGTGATGCTTTGTCTAGTTCTAGATGTGTTGTTAGGATGGTTTTGGTAATTCTCCGGCAGGTGGATAGGCCTAGTTACAAAGAAGACGCTGCAAAAATTTCTGAAAAATTTGGGAGTTAGTCAAAATTTAGGGACTTGAGGTATGTGAGAAAAGGGATATGTTATATTAAGTATTTGGGGCGGACTCTACTCCTCATTCGAGGATGAATGATCCTAAAAGGGGGAGAATGTAAGGCCCCGGAAAACTTCACTATGTAAATTAAGGTTTTGTGGTGTCAAGGTAGGCTAATACATTGTATTTTTGGAGTTTTGGGTTGAACAATGCGTTAGGGAATTGAAAATTTTCATCATGGCTAGACTAGGCTTTAGGCAACCGGATGTTGACTTATGTGAAAAAGGGCTCGAATGTAATTCAGATGGTTCGGATAGCTTCGTGAGGTGATTTGGGACTTAGCAGTGTGATCGGAATGTGCTTTGGAGGTCCGGAGTAGATTTAGGCTTGAATTGGCGAAATTGGAATTTTGGCATTTTTCGATTGATATGTGATATTTTGATATAGGGGTCGAAATGGAATTCCTAGAGTTGCAGTAGGTCCGTTGTGTCAATTGGGAAAATTTCAGGTCATTCGGATGTGGTTTGATAGACTTTTTGATCAAAAGCGTAATTCGGAAGATTTTTGGAACCTTAGGCTTGAATCCGATGTGATTTGGTTGATTCGATGTTGTTTGAGGTGTTTTGAATATTGGAATAAGTTTAGATAGTGGTATATGACTTGTTCGTGCTTTTTGTTGAGGTCACGGGGGGCTCGGGGTGAATTTTAGATGGTTGACGGAAAGTTAGGAATTGGGAGTTTGCAGCTGAAGTTTTTGGTTGCTGTCATAACCGCATTTGTGGTTGGGAGGCCGCAGGTGCAACTCCGGCAGATGCGGAAGCAAGCCCCAGAAGCGGCCAAGAGGTGAGTCAGGCGGAGCCGCAGAAGCGGGCATTTGGACGCATCTGCGATTGCGAAGGTGCAAGAGAGTGACCGCAAATGCGGTCCCAGACCTTTAAGTGAAAACCGCAGGTGCGATGGATTAGGCCGCAGAAGCGGGTCCGCAAAAGCGGAAAAAGGACCGCAGGTGCGGAATCCCTGGGTCAGGGAGTATATATTTCATCCTTCATGATTTTCAGACCTTCTTCACATTTTAAAACGGTTTTTGGGGGATTTTGAAGAGGGAAATAGAGGGAACTTCATTGAGGTAAGATTTTTGAACATAAACTCGTCCCTATGGTGTTATTTCATTGATTAGGATTGAAATTTATGGAAACTTGTGAGTAAATATTGAAGAAACTAGGGCTTGGAATTGGAGACCTAGAATTTGGGATTTGAGGGGTCATTTGTGGTTGGATTTTGGTAAATTCGATATGTATGAACTCGTGGGAGGATAAGGATTCCATTGATGTTAATTTTGTTGGATTCTGAACGTGTGCCCGGGGGTCGGGTTTGGTTAATTTCGGGATTCGTATCGTAATTTGATTAATTTCGCATGGGCTTCGTTCCTTTAGCATATTCTAATGTTATGATTTTGATTTTGGGTAGATTCGACGCGAGTTGAGGCCGAGACGAGAGGCAAGGGCATCGCGGAGTAGAATTTCATACGGTTTGAGGTAAGTAACGATTGTACATGTGGACCTGAGGGTATGTAACCCCAGTATTTCGTATTGTTTTGATAAATGAGGTGACGCACATGCTAGGTGACGAGCGTGTGGGCGTGCACCGGTAGGGATTGTGACTTGGTCCGTCCCGTAGCGGCTATTAAGCCGCGTGTTTGATTTGAAATCTTATGATTTCCGTATTTTAGAGATTTATACTATATCTTGGGCTGTATGCCGTGTTTGGGGCCTTGTGCCGACCTGTTTAGACCCTTAGGGGTATTTTTACTACTTCCCTCACTCTGTTTGATTTAAAAGCATATCTTCAGTCATGATTTACCTGCTTATTTGTTTAATCCGGTTTCATTGCTCTACTTCTTAATAAATGAAAACTGTATGGATTGAGTTTCCCTGATTTTCACTAATGTGCCGGAGTGGCCTTGAGGTTAATGACTGAGAGAGGTTGAGAACCCAATTGTGAGGATTATATATACATTATGGATCGGGTTGCACGCAACAGCGATATTTATATGGATCGGGCTGCACGCCGCAACGATATGTATTGGATCGGGCTGCACGCCGCAGTGATATGACGCTTGGGCTGTAGGAGCCCCTCGGTAGTCTGTACACCCCCAGTGAGCGTAGTCGGCTATATATATTGGATCGGGCTGCACGCCGCAGCAATTATTATATATATATTGGAGCGGACTGCACGCCGCAACAATTATTATTATTATTATTATTAATACTATTAGCTAATTATTGAGCCGGAGTGCAGAGAGTGGGTACTGTATGACGAGAGCTAAGTCACGAGTGACTGAGAGGCTTGCCCTAGGGGCTATACTTATGAGTGATATCTTGCCCGAGGGGCCTATTCATGATATTTACTATTTCACCATTCTTTTATACTAAGCCTCTATTGAAAATGTTGAATAAATGATTTTAAAGACTGATTTAAACTGGAGATTTTACTAGTGAATTGACCATTGAACTGTAGATCTTTGATGTGATGTTTCTGTTGAGATTTCCTGATATATGATTCTTAAATGTTCGTCACTGCACTCAGCTTTATGTACTTACTTACTAATTTGGCGTACTCACGTTACTCCTTGCACCTTGTGTGCAGGTCCAGGTGCTCGTGCATCAGAGCGAGAGCTTCCACCACTCTCAGAGTATTTCCGGAGATCGCAAGGTAGCTGCACCGCGTTCGCAGCCCTGCTTTCCTCCTTCCTATCTTAGTATTCTGTTATTTTAGACTTACGATGTATTATTCAGTTAGTTTTGGGTTGTATTTGGAGGCTCTTGACCAGTGAAACCAGATTTGTTGGGCTGTGTTGGTATTTTGTACTGGTTTTCCGCATATTCTATTTTATTCATGTATTTCATATGACGAATTTGAGACTTATTCGATACTAGAAAAATGATTTTACAAAAGATTTCATTGTGGTAAATGTTTTGGTTGGCTTGCCTAGTACTGTGATAGGTGCCATCAGGACCGGGGTATTTAGGGTCGTGACAAGTTGGTATCAGAGCCTAGGTTACATAAGTCTCGCGAGTCATGAGCCGGTTTAGTAGAGTCTCGCGGATTGGTACGAAGACGTCTGTACTTATCCTCGGGAGGCTGCAGAACCTTTAGGAAAAACTTCACATTTTTGAAATTCCTGTCGTGCTAATCTATTGATTCTAGTACTAAATTTCTGTTATTCTATCATCTCACAGATGGTACGCACACGTGCTACCGGTCAGGACGCACGATCGCCAGTACCACCAGTTGGGGCCACTATAGGCCAAGGTCGCGGTCGAGGCCGTGGTAGGGGCAGGGGTGTAGCCAGCACAACAGCTAGGGCAGCACCTGCAAATCCACTAGCCGCCCCAGTTAAGGATCAGGTCCCAGTTGTGGATGCTCCAGCAGCACCAGCTCAGGCACCGGCAGTGCCTATTGTGATTCTAGGCCTTCAGGAGGCCCTAGCTCAGATTCTATCAGTATGCACTGGCTTGGCTCAGGTGGTCTCAACTACTACGGCCGCAGCCACTTCTCAGGCTGGGGGAGGCACACAGACTCCCGTTGGTTGCACACCTGAGTAGGTTCTCTATGGACTTCAAACATCGGGGGAACCTCTAGCCCAGCCGGTTACACCAGCTCAGGAGTATATGGTACCAGTTATGCCTGACTACGAGCAGCATCGATTGGAGAGGTTTGGTAGACTTTAGCCTCCGGCTTTCAGTGGTACAGAGGGCAAGGATGCCCAGGGTTTCTTGGACAAGTGTCAGAGGATTCTTCGTACAGCGGGTATTCTGGAGACCAGTGGTGTAGAATTTACTACTTTTCAGTTTTCTGGAGCTGCCTTTACTTGGTGGGAGGCTTATGAGAGGCGTAGGCCTGTTGATGCAGCGCCCCTTACCTGGCAGCAGTTCTTCGTTCTCTTTTTGGAGAAGTACGTGCCACAGTCTCGCAGAGAGGAGCTGCGTGAGCAGTTCGAGCAGTTGCGTCAAGGAGATATGACTGTGACGCAGTATGAGATGCGGTTCTCCGAGTTAGCCCATCATGAGGTCTGGTTGGCTTCCACAGATCAAGAGAGGATCAGGAGGTTCGTTGATGGCCTCACATATCAGCTTCGGATTCTCATGACCAGGGAGAGGGTGTCAGCTGCTAGTTTTGACGAGGTTGTTGATATTGCTCGCAAGATTGAGTCAGTTCGTCGCTAGGAGCGAGATGAGAGGGAGGCCAAGAGGCCTCGCGGGTCTGGTAGTTTTGGTGGTGCTCCATCGAGAGGTCAGTTTCAGCACGGCAGAGGCCGCCCATTCAGACATGCTCAGTTAGCTCGCCTAGTTCATTGGGGGGCATCTTCAGGCTATGGTTCTCACGGTTCTCATCAGGGCCATTCATCACTTAGTGCTCTACCAGCCCAGAGTTCGTCTCGTGCTTCATCGGCTTAGGGCTCTTCCATGCCAGGTTCTTCTACTGGTAATTCCGGTGCCAGGGGTTCCCTTTAGTCCCCGTTCCCCGCGCCAGGAAGTAGTTATGGGTGTGGAGAGTTTGGACATATGAGGAGGCAGTGTCCTTGTCTTCTTGAGGGTCAATCCCAGCAGAGGAGTCGGCCCTCGACTTCAACTCCAGTTATTTTACCACCCGCTCAGGCAACTAGGGGTGGGGGTCAGTCAGCTAGGGGTCGCCCTAGAGGGGGAGGTCGATCAGGTGGTGGTCAGGCTCATTTCTATACACTCCCAACTAGACCAGATGTTGTTGCTTCAGATGCCGTGATTACAAGTATTGTCTCAGTCTGCCACAGAGTATTATTTGATCCCGGTTCCACCTATTCTTATGTGTCATCATACTGTGCTCGTTATTTTGATACGCCCTGTGAGTCTCTCATTTGATGTGTTCATGTATCTACTCCAGTGGGCGATACTGTTATTGTAGACCGTGTATACTGGTCATGTGTGGTGACTATTGGGGGTCTGGAGACCCGAGTGGATCTTTTGTTGTTATGTATGGTAGATTTCGATGTTATATTGGGCATGGATAGGCTATCTCCGTGTCGTGCTATATTGGATTGTCACGCTAAGACAATGATGTTGGCTATGCCGGGTGCGCTACGGATTGAGTGGTGAGGTTCTACTGATTTTGTCCCCAGTAGGGTGATTTCATTTCTGAAGGCCCAGCAGATGGTTGGGAAGGGTTGTCTGTCATACTTAGCCTTTGTGAGGGATGTCGGTGCAGAGACTCCTAGTATTTATTCAGTTCCTATTATGGGGGATTTTCCCGATGTGTTTCCTGCAGACCTGTCGGGTATGCAACCGGATAGGGATATTGATTTTGGTATTGATCTGGTGCTGGGCACTCAGCCCATCTCTATTCCACCGTATCGTATGGCACCAACGGAGTTGAAGGAGCAGATTCAGGAACTCCTCGATAAGGGGTTCATTAGGCCTAGTGTTTCGCCGTGGGTTGCGCCTGTTCTTTTCGTTAAAAAGAAGGAAAGCACTATGAGGATGTGCATTGATTACGGGCAGTTGAACAAGGTTACAATTAAGAACATGTATCCCCTGCCTCGCATTGATGATTTGTTCGACCAGCTTCAGGGAGCGAGGGTGTTCTCCAAGATTGATCTCCGTTCAGGGTATCACCAGTTGAAGATCAGAGACTCGGATATTCTTAAGACAGCTTTGAGGACCCGATATGGTCACTATGAGTTCCTTGTGATGTCTTTTGGGTTGACCAATGCCCAAGCAGCATTCATACATTTGATGAACAGCGTGTTCCGGCCTTATCTTGATTCGTTCGTTATCATTTTCGTTGATGATATTCTGGTATACTCGCGTAGTTAGGAGGAGCACGCGGAGCATTTGAGAGTTCTGTTGCAGAGATTGAGGGAGGAGAAGCTTTATGAAAAGTTCTCCAAATGTGAGTTTTAGCTCAGTTCAGTGGCTTTCTTGGGGCACGTGGTGTCTAGTGAGGGTATACAAGTTGATCCGAAGAAGATAGAGGCGGTTCAGAGTTGGCCCAGACCGTCCTCAGCGATAGAGATTCACAGCTTCCTTGGTTTGGCGAGGTATTACCATCGATTCGTTCAGGGATTTTCATCTATTGCATCACCCTTGACCAAGTTGACTCGGAAGGATGCTCCATTCCAGTGGTCGGATGAGTGTGAGGCGAGCTTTCAGAAGCTCAAGACTGCCTTGACCACAGCTCCAGTGTTAGTGTTGCCATCCGCTTTAGGTTCATACACAGTGTATTGTGATGCTTCGAGAGTAGGTATTGGGTATGTGTTGCTGCAGCAGGGTAGAGTTATTTCTTATGCTTCTTGTCAGTTGAAGCCCCACGAGAAGAACTTTCCTGTTCATGATCTAGAGTGGCTGCCATTGTTCACGCGTTGAAGATTTGGAGATATTATCTGTATGGTGTGTCTTGTGAGGTGTTTACTGATCATCGTAGCCTCCAACACTTGTTCAAGTAGAAGGATCTCAATTTGAGACAGTGGAGATGGTTGGAGCTGCTAAAGGATTATGATATTACTATCTTGTACCATCTGGGAAAGGCCAATGTAGTGGCTGATGCTTTGAGTAGGAAGGCGGTGAGTATGGGGAGTTTGGCGTATATTCCTGTCGGGGAGAGACCACTTGTAGTTGATGTTCAGGCCTTGACCAATCTGTTCGTGAGGTTGGATATTTTGGAGCCCAGTCGGGTATTGGATTGTGTGATTTCTCGATCTTCCTTATTTGATCATATCAGAGAACACCAGTATGATGATCCTTATTTGCTTGTCCTTAAGGACAGAGTTCAGCATGACGATGCTAGGGATGTGACTATTGATGATGATGGAGTGTTAAGGATGCAGGGCCGGATATGTGTGCCCAACGTAGCCGGGCTTCGGGAGTTGATCTTAGAGGAGGCCCATAGCTCGCGATATTCCATTCTTCCGAGTGCCGCGAAGATGTATCAGGATCTGAGACAACATTATTGGTGGAGGAGGATAAAGAAGTATATTGTAGGATTTGTAGCTCGGTGTCTCAATTGTCAGCAGGTGAAATATGAGCATCAGAGACCGGGCGGCGTGCTTCAGCAGATGGATATTTCATAGTGGAAGTGGGAGCGGATCACCATGGACTTTGTAGTTGGGCTCCCATGGACTTTGAAGAAGTTCGATGCTATTTGGGCGATTGTGGATCGGCTGACCAAGTCCGCTCACTTCATTCCTGTGTGTACTACCTATTCTTCAGAGCGGTTGGCAAAGATCTACATCTGGGAGATTGTCCGTTTGCATGGTGTCGCAGTTTCCATCATTTCAGATAGGGGCACTCAGTTTTCTTCACAGTTTTTGAGGTCTGTGCAGCGAGAGTTAGGTACTCAGGTTGAGTTGAGCACTACTTTTCATCCTCAGACGGAAGGGCAGTCCGAGCGCACTATTCAGATATTGGATGACATGTTGCGCGCTTGTGACATTGATTTTGGAGGGTCATGGGATCCGTTTCTACCGCTCGCAGAGTTTGCTTATAACAATAGTTACCAGTCGAGTATTCAAATGGCTCCATATGAGGCTTTGTACGGGAGGCGGTGTAGATCTCTGGTCGGTTGGTTTGAGCCGGGTGCGGCTAGGTTATTGGGCATAGACTTCGTGCAGGATGATTTAGACAAGGTGAAGGTGATTCAAAAGAGAGGCTTCGTACAGTGTAGTCGAGACAAAAGAGTTATGCTGACAGGAAGGTTCGGGATGTGTCCTACATGGTTGGTAAGAAGGTTCTATTGAAGGTTTCACCCATGAAGGGTGTTATGAGCTTTGGGAAGAAAGGTAAATTGAGTCCTCGGTTCATTGGGCCTTTTGAGGTGCTTCGGAGGATTGGGGAGGTGGCTTATGAGCTTGCTTTGCCACCCAGCTTGTCGAGTGTGCATCCGGTATTTCATGTTTCTATGCTCCGAAAGTATATTGGCGATCCGTCTCATGTTTTGGATTTCAGCACGATTCAGTTAGATGATGATTTGACTTATGATGTGGAGCCAGTTGCTATTTTGGAGCGTCAGGTTCGAATGTTGAGATCAAAGGATATAACTTTAGTGAAAGTGAAGTGGAGAGGTCGGCCCGTGGAGGAGGCTACCTAGGAGACCGAGTGAGAGATGCAGAGCAGATATCCTCACCTATTTGAGGCTTCAGGTATGTTTCTTGACTCAATCGAGGACGAACGTTTGTTTAAGAAGGGGGAGGATGTAACGACCCGGCCAGTCGTTTGATGAGTTACCGCTCCGATTTCCCCATTTCTTCTTCTTATTGTCTTGTTCAGCTGTATTATGTGTTATCGGGTTGGTTGGCTCGGGTTCGGAGAGGTTTTGGTATGGTTTGAGACATTTAGTCTCTTTTGAGTAAGCTTAAGTTGGAGAAGTCAACCGGATGTTGACTTATGTGAAAAGGGCTCACATGTGAATTCCGATGGTTCGAATAGCTTTGGGAGGTGATTTGGGACTTAGGAGCGTGATCGAAATGTGCTTTGGAGGTCCGGAGTAGATTTAGGCTTGAATTAGCGAAATTGGAATTTTGGCATTTTCCGGTTGATAGGTGAGATTTTGATATAGGAGTCGGAATGGAATTCTGGGAGTTGCAGTAGGTCTGTTGTGTCAATTGGGATGTGTGTGCGAAATTTCAGGTCATTCGGACGTGGTTTGATAGACTTTTTGATCAAAAGCGTAATTCGGAAGATTTTTGGAACCTTAGGCTTGAATCCCATGTGATTTGGTTGATTCGATGTCGTTTGAGGTGTTTTGAAGATTGGTATAAAATTGGATAGTGGTATATGACTTGATCGTGCTTTTGGTTGAGGTCCCGGGGGCCTCGGGGTGATTTCGGATGGTTGAGAGAAAGTTAGGAATTGGGAGTTTGCAGCTGAAGTTTTTGGTTGCTGTCATAACCTCATCTGCGGTTGGGAGGCCGCAGGTGCGACTCCCGCAGATGCGGAAGCAAGCCGCAGAAGCGGCCAAGAGGTGAGTCAGGCGGAGCCGCAGAAGCGGGCATTTGGACACATCTGCGATGGTGTTGATACCCAATTTTTCCCTATGTATTTTTTTCATATACAAAATACACTCAAAATAACATATATATGCATATATAAGCATGCCCAAGTGTTTTGGTATTTTTCATAAATTTTAATGATTTTTGAATTAATTTATTGTCCATTTTAGCAATACAAAAATCAGTAACTATCCCCAAAACTATCAACCTTGGTGAATAGTTTATTTCATTCTCATACTTACACCAAAATATAGTTATGGTGATTTTTGTATATTTTTACAATTTTATTTGGTATTTTTAAAAGCCAAAATACATACAACTGCAATTTTAGAATATTTTAGGATTAATAGCATGTCTATAATTATAAAATCGGTTCCAGCATTTTTTTAATTAACATTTATATATTACTAATTGGTTAAATGCTTTTAATTTGATTTTAAAATTATTTTACTATTTTTTATAAATAAAAAGGGTAAAACTGGCTATTTAACATTTAGCCTCATTTCATTTCAATTACAGCCTCTTTTACATTTCAATTTTAACCCTTAATTGACCCAATCTCAACCCCAACCGGACCAGCCCATTTTTTAATCCGACACAACCCATAACCCAATTCAAACGACCCTACCCGGTTTCCACCTACCCCTTTAGATCTAGGCCGTTGATCGTACAGATCAACGGCCATAATTCCCCCTTACCATTTTAACCCGAAATGACCTACCCCAATCCCTCATTCCCCACTTCTCAGCCGCCTCTGAATCCCAAACTCTCTCAAACTCTCTCAAGCTCTCCGGAACCCTAGCCTCCTCCTACCCCTTTTCAACCGCAATCCATGCTTCTCAGGCCATGGATATTTGGTACTCTCCTACCTTCACCAGTAAGCCATGGTTGTTCGAAGTTTCGAGACCTGACCTCGATGATTCCCTCTCCGATCTTCTTAGACCTTTGATTCCATGGCTTCTCCGGCATGCTCCGGCATATTCAAGACTCAGGAGCCTGATTCCTGACCTCTCCAACTCAAGATCAGACCTTCTTCCAAGCCTTTCTCATTTCTAGGGTTTCTCCGAAACCCTGAGCTATTCGAGGTTCTTTCCATGTCGTTTGCTTAGATCTATGCTGTATCCATGCTTCACTTGACATATAAAGTGTTTTCCCCAAAAGTTCTTTTCAAAATCGTTCGTCTTCGATATTAGGGTTTCTGAAAGGATTTTCCAAAAATCTTTCTGATTTTTTCTTCTTCTTTGCTTTATGTGTGTTGTCTATATCATGCTCGTGTGATTTGTTTTGCTACGCATGTACTGTCTGTCCACTTTTCTTTTTTCTACTATACATGTTACTCCTATGTTAATCCTGTTATGTTTTCTTTGCACTTTTACTATATGTGTTTACCGTTGAGATTCTTTGATTTTTGTCTTACTAAACTCTGTTCGTATTCTTGCTAAACATGCTTCATCTGCTTTTGTTTAAGTTTGTATCATCTCTTTCTTCTGAACTCATTTAAGGTCCGAGTTTTCTCAAATATGTTCTTCATGATCTTGAATCAGCATTCTTACTTTGTTGTTCAAACATGCTCTCTTATCTGTTTTGTTGAAGCTCTGAAACAAACCTTTGAGTCTGTTTCAACGGCTTGCTTTCTCACCTTTATGTCTGATTCAAGTTGAAACCCTAGGATTTGGGGGTTCCCCTTGGCGATTTTGATTTTGTGTTCGAGTTAGGGTTCCACTTTGGGACCCTAGACTCTCGGACTCATTGTGAGTCTGCAATTGGACTCGTATCCTCTTGCTTACGATTCTGAACCTTTCAATGTTAGAACTATTTTTCTAAGTAACATGACGATTCTTTTGTTTGATTTGTCTGCTTTATATATGAGAAGTTCTTCTTTCAAAAGGGTTTTTGCCAACTACTAATTGATTTCGAATTCCTTTAATAGTGTTTACTTGATTGTTACTGATTTCTTTTAAATTAAACCTTTCTTTACCCCTTTCCTAACTTGATTCATTCGAGTAAAAGTCTGTAACTTTGATTTTACTAGTTGTCTGATTGATTCCCTTTCCTTATTTCACACAAACCGTGTACCATTGGGCTGTTGCCTTAAATAACTGCTATGTATTTACCCTTTATTGTACTGCCTGGAAAATATTTTTTCAAATCCCTTTCCTTAATTGTTTTTACCCGTTTGAAATCAGAATCCCTTAACTAAAGGGAGATTGATTACAATGTTATTTCCTTACCTTGTTCTTACTTGTTTGCTGCACTATAAAAGGGGCTCGACCCTTCAGCACTAAAACAACTTTGAACTTTTGAATCCTAAGTTCAATACTCATACTCTCACACGCATACTCTCAATCACAATACTCTTTCAATTCTCTACTCTCTTCTGAGACTTTTGTACTGCTTTGCTTGCAACTTGGCTTTTCAAGACTGCTGTTTTACTTATTTGTTTTCCCTGAAACTAGTATGTCTCGATTTTGATTTCAGCTTCTTCCCTATGTGTTTATTTTACAGTCACTACACTCATGTTCTGTATTAAATATGTTACTTTCTTTTATGTTTACTGTTTGTTAAAAATTCCCCATACCCCCATTCCCTAATATGTGCTGAGTTAAAGTTCATGGACTGGCAATATCCGAATTACTGCCCAGGTCCGAACCTGACCTTCAATGGGTCCTAACTCCCAAATTTAGCTAACAGGCTGGTCAGGGGTGTGCCAGCATTCCTAATTGCTGGGCATGACCACTAACCTGTCATGGCCTTCCCTAACTCCCCCTCTATTGCACTTACACTTACTCTTAGACTCTAAGTTCTGCCCCCCTCCTATGAGCCTTGCCTTGGGGACCTTGAGTTCCCTCTGAACTTGGACATTTGAGGGCTGGCTCTTCCACACTGCACTATAATCTGATCCTGCAATGTATTTGGGTGTAAGCACTGCCTGGAGTTCATGAAGCTCCTTGTAGAAGCTCCTTGGAACTTTAACACACCCAAAAATGAGAAAGGCTTTGGAAATCTGATCTTTGGAAGTTGGTTTATTTCATGTTTCAGACTAGGAGTCTAAATTAGGCTCTCCTTGGTTGGAATTTTTTTCTGATGTAATTTTCTTTACTTTTTTCTGGATTCATTCAAGTTGTAATAGTCTTGTAATAACTTATGGGGTTTATAGTAAAAATGGGGGAGGGTCACTCATGTTATGCAAATGGGGTAGGTATCATGTTTTTGGTCTTTACTTCTGCAATCACAACCTTTTCGTTTATGTATCTGCATATAGAGATCCTGCTTATAAGTTGTTTCGTCACTGCATATAGAGATCCTACCTATAAGATGTTTCATTACTGCATATAGAAATCCTGCCTATAAGTTATGCATTTCGTTAGAAATCATGTATATAAGTTTCTGCATTCCTACATTAGAGACCATGTCTATAAGTTTCTGCATTCCCACATTAGAGACCATGCCTATAAGTGTCTGCATTTCCGCATATAGAAGTCATGCCTATAAGTTTCTGCACTTCTGCATATGCATATGTCACTAGGCAAACAATCTATAGGTTAAAGAATAATCAATCGCATCCTAGATACCATGCTTATAGGATTCCTGCACTTACGTAACCGTTTTAAAAATCAGTAACGCTTAGAATTCATGCCTATAGGAGCAATCGTTTAAATCTGATTCATCCGCGAGTCTAAAATCAGTAATAATGTCGTTTAGTATCTGCAGAATTGGTTTATTTCTAAAAACAGTAATCCTTCCTTAAAATCAGTATGCTTTACCTTGTTAGATATCATGCCTATAGGTCTCACCTAGGCAAACCATTAGGTAACTAATTACTATACCAGTCTTTAATAATTACAACCAGCAGGCAGGCCTAATTTGGACTTCTTATCTGAAAATATGTGATAAATCAGCCACCCCTTTAACGTTTAAGTTTAATTAAGGACCTAACCAGTACCTGTAAGTCATGCTAAACAATTCGTTGCTTTGAATGAGGAGGCCTATTTGAGCCTTTAACTGTTATGTGTTTCCCGTTTTACTGCTTTTATGTGTTTTGTTTGTCGCACTAGACTTTTGTCCTTTTAAAACTCTGAAAAGCCAATCTCCCTTCCTTTTAGGATTAGTAGTCCCAACTGCCTCCGGGACTGATAGGATTGGGGCGGGTAATAGCATGCAATAAGTAACGAGACCATTCCGCGATTTAATACCTTAACGGGGTGGGTAAGGGTAGACATGGATATGATGACCACGCGATAGCACCACGTGTATAAATGGTTACCGGGTGTTGTGTGGGGTGATCCATGTTATGTATAAACCTAGGACCCCCTCCCTCTTTATTTGTTCACTTTCTTTTCTTTCCAGAACTTTTTTTAGAAAGTTGTTAATTTTTCAGTTCTCTAAACTTCTTCTTTTACTTCAATCACTAAAAGATCTCTTTTAATTATTTGATTTCCAGCACTGTTTCTTCTCCAAACCTCCGCCTCTTTTATTCCCTTTGTTTGATTATTTGTACCAATTATTTGACCCCCTTTTCCTGCACTTGTATATCCCTTAAATAATTATGAAATCGCCTATCTCCGAACTTCAGCATGTTTATTTAACTTTTATACTTCCCTTGTTTGCAATCGTTATGTGAAAGCTGTCTTGTATGTTTACTTGTTGTTTATATTTAAAGTCACAATTATAGCATGGCCGGGAACCACACTAGTGGATCTTGGGGGGTGCCTAACACCTTCCCCCCGAGATAATTTCAAGCCCTTACCCATTCTCTGGTTCTTTTTTTTATTTTTTTATTCTTAGTGTCCTAATGCACTCAATCATTAGGTGGCGACTCTTCTAAATTGCAAACCCGATTCCCAAAAGGTAAAGAGTTGTCCGCACAAATGTCATAAATCCGATTTCGCGAGAAAAAGGGGGCATCGACAGCATGGCGACTCTGCTGGGGATTTCTTTAAGGCTATTTGTGACTTTATGCTTCTTTATATGCCTTTATTTGTTTAAATACCTTTAAATATTTATTCCTTCCTCCACTACGAAACTGACTTGGCTCTTCATTTCTTTTCTTTTATTGTTTTCCTTTACCGCTTTCTTTCAATAATGTTGTAAATTATGAGGAACTGTTGTAGTTATTATTTTATGAACGTGAAAGTACATGACAACTTGTTAGTTATTGTAATTGCATTCTTCAACATCATATTCCACTCGTGCCAAACAAAATACCATAGCAATGCTTATAATGAGTGGTTGCGCCCTTCCAATATTATCACCCCCTAAATCTGGCAAAGGCATATTTACGGTAAAACCAGTCGATCAACGGTGTAGTCAACGGTTTCGCGTCTTTTCCTCTTGAGTTGTCCGCTCAAGGGTACCAGTCTAATATCCCATAGAAACCATTTCTCTTTAAATTATGCATGCATCATGGTCAAACTTAGCCGAGTCAGTTATGTTGTCCGCATAATGACTCTTTAAGATAGCCTCGTCCAAAGTCCACTAGGTTTCCTTGAAACCCAAACGGACACTACCACGTTCTGTGCATTCATTTGGAGAACTAAATTCTTGTTATGCCAATTATTGATATTAAAATAGTCGAGTCTGGTGGGGGAAAAGGGCCTAACCTTTTGTTTTGCAGAAAATGAGGCACGAAGTCCCCAGATTCGGCTTGGTCACCAAAATCCACCCCAAATTGCTGAATTGGTGGGGAGATCTTCATTCCAGCGATCAAGCTCTTGTCAGGAAGTATCTAGGAAATCTGCCTTCTCTCCTGGACATTCAACCTAACAACAAAATCATAGAAGCTGCAACTCTGTTTGGGACTATGATAGATCGGTGTTTCGCTTTGGGGACATAGAAATGACACCTTTACTCGAGGAAATAGGAGGACTAGCTGGGATACCATGGGAAACTCCGGGTTTGCTAATGCCGGAAAATTGTAAGGGTAGGGGTTTTCTTAAAATGATGGGTCTAAAGAAGAATCCCGACTTGACATGTTTGAAGGAGTCATACATTCCCTTTGACCATTTGTATTAAAGGTACGGTCACAGTAAATCATACCGTACTTATCCGGACGAATTCGCCCTCACCTCATTGGCACATCCACCGAAGGGTCTTTGTATTTATGTTCTGTTCTTGGGGATGATAGTGTTTCCAATAAAGAAAGAAAGAATCCATACCAGACTAGCCATGGTCACCAAAACCTTGATGGAAGGAATTAACGGACAGCCATTCAGCCTTGTGCCAATGATAGTTGCAGAAATATACCGCGCCCTAGAAAGATGCCAACAGGGAGCCAAACATTTCGAGGTTGTAATTTGCTACTCCAACTATGGCTCATGGAACACCTCCAAAAGGGTGAGTACCGGCAGGAAATCCATCGTAGAGACTAGGACGATCATATCGCGAATGAATTATATGCCCAACATGTTCGCCCAACTAGAAAAATGCTAAAGAATGGGTCGAACTCTTCAACAATCTTACTGAGGATCGAGTGCAATGGATGTTCGAGTGGTTCCCTACTGAAGAATTCATCATCCGATCTAGGGATGCGCCATTTCTGATACTGATCGATTTGAGAGGAACCTACCCATATGTCCCTATTCGGGTTATGAGACAGGCAGGTAGGAAGCAGGTTATACCAAGGGTCGACAAGATGAGTCACTTCCGGGCCGACTTCCAAGATGACGACAGTCCATACAGGTGCCAGGCTCAGCATATGTGGCATTGTAAAATTGTCTTAGGAAAAGACACCATCGAACCAGATCGCTACCATGCTGGTTGTACCCCCACATTATTTAGGCTAGCTGGAAGACAATCACAACGATTTGGGTCAGCCCGGGTTTGTTCGAGGTCACATGATCAACGATGAAAAGGCTGAAGCACGGGTGAAGTACAACCAACTACGCAAGAGGATGCAGGAATGTGAAAATGGCACCGTGAAATACAAGAAGCCAATCAAAAGCTAATTGGAGAATGGAAGGATATGGCTGTCAGCGCCAACAAACAACTGATCTATTTGGAGCGGGGCATAGTGGAGATGGAAAAGAAGTTTCTGAAGAGGGTTGAAGATTGCCGGGTTGCTGAAGGAAATGAAGGCGGACATCTGGCTAGGGCTTACTTGCTGCTAGGACTGCGCGAGCTGGGAGAACTGTACGAGGGAGCCAACACCGCCGAATCTAGGGATGGTCCTTCTGGGACAAAATAGATAGGAGTTTATCTTTTCCTTTGGAAAATGTAATAAGGCCTATGGCCACTAGTGACATTTTTATTTCATGTTGTTTAGTGTCGTTTTGGGATTCGTCTTATTTCTCTTATCAATAAAAGGAGGCATTTAGCATTCTAAGTTCTCCAAATTTACTTGTCGCTAGGCCTACCTCGGGCACAACGAGGTCTCCCCCCAAAATTAGGATACACTTTATATTCCCCGCACTACGTGTTTAAATATTGCAACATCTTTTCGTATAATCCTTACTAACTTGTTACCTTTTTGTTTTTACTTTTGTTTATTCCCCTCCCCAAAGGTTAGTTCGTGAACTCTGGCAACATCAGCATATTTTACAAGATCCAGGGGCCCTCCACCTACTCCTCCTCCTAGTCCCATCCGAAACAGGAACAAGGGAAAAATGGAAGATTTGAGCAACATCAGAAAGGAAAACTCGGTTGAACGGGTAGAAATCACTCAGGGTACTCATGTCTCCAAAGAAAGTGCATCCCAACTCGAGCAGAAATTGCTGAAATTTCAGGAGGAACTTGATCAAGTCCGGAATTTGGTAAGCTTGTCGTTTTCCCTCACCACCCCAGATGTCAACTTTCCTAACACTCAAAACCCCACACCTCTACAAAACATCCCGAAACCACAAAACCATCCCGTTCCCCTCCACCACTGCAACACTTATCATACTTCCAACAACACCCCACTGCTCATCCCTGAACCGCTGAACTCCACAAATGATCATCTCCACACTCACCACAACACCCCCATCTATGTGGAAACTATGGTGCACCCTACTCAACCCATCTCAAGCATACCCGAGTCCAATGATAAAAACTCGATCATCAGAAATTTGGCTGAAGAACTTAAGAAGCTGACCACCAGGATCCAAGGCGTTGAAGGTAGTAAAGGAATTGAGGGGCTAAACTACGAAGATTTATGCATACAGCCCGATGTCGAACTGCCCGAGGGGTACAAACCTCCCAAGTTCTAGATGTTTGATGGTACAAGGGATCCTAGGGTTCACTTGAGGACATACAGCGACAAGATGGTCGGAGTGGGAAAAAATGAGATGATCTGCATGATGCTTTTCATGAGGACCCTGAAAGGAGATGCTCTGTCTTGGTACATTAGCCAAGACCCAAAGAAGTGGTCAAATTGGGTTAGTATGGCGTCCGACTTCATGGATAGATTCAGGTTCAATACGGAGAATGCACCAGATATGTAAGAAACCCACAGAAACTTCCGCGAGTATGCCACTCGTTGGAGATCAGAGGCTGCCAAGGTTCGACCTGCTTTAGGGGAAGAAGAAATGAACAAGTTTTTTGTCCGGTCTCAGGATCCGCAATACTATGAAAGACTGATGCTGATCAAGAACCATAAATTTTCTAACATCATCAGGCTGGGAGAAAGGATTGAAGAAGGCATCAAAATTGGTACTGTCACTAACTTTGAAGCTTTGCAAGCCACCATCAAGGCTCTGCAGTCCGGTGGTACATCCAAGAAGAGGGACGTAAGTGACATAATGGTTGCACAGAGAACCAAATCACCAGTCAAATACCAAACCTACCCGATATCTCCACTTACATATCAACCCACTCCAAATTTCCAGACACCCGCACCTTCCTACCAAGCTCCACCACCTACCTATCAATCACCTCTACCTCCCACATACCAACCTACTTCACCCAGATATTCCCAACCCGCACAAGTCTACCAAGCCTACAACACTCAACCATCTCACTACGAATCACCTCCCACTCGCCAAAACTTTCCTAGAACTCGACCAAATTTTGACCGCAGACCTCCCAAACAATACACCGCCATTGCCGAGCCAATCGACCAGCTGTACGAAACACTCAAAGCAGCTGGTTATGTCACCCCTATCCCTGCCATAACACCAAAAAACCCTTCCCAATGGATTATCCCAAACAAAACCTATGCATACCATTCTTGCATGAAGGGATATACTATTGATGAATGTCGCTCCCTGAAGGACAAAATCCAGGCTTTGATAGACAATAAAATCATCGTGGCAAAGGAGCCTGCTCCGAACGTCCGCAACAGCCCTCTACCAAACCACAAGGGGGAGGTGTTCATATGATTGAAATAGAAGATGATTGGGACCCCAAAGGATCAATCGATTTGATCACGGAAGGTGACGATCCAAAGAAACCAACAGTCACTCTTAATCCAATTGTAGTCCTAATTCAGCCTTCTGAAGATGCTGAGGTGAACATGTCCATACCGCTTGAGTTTGAAGCACCAGCCTCCGCAAAGACGCCAACACTAATCGAGGTCGAGTTTGTGTCCCCAAAGGCGCCTGAGCCCTTTGAAGTTGCTGTATTACCTTCCAAAGTGAGGGTGCCTATTCACCATTCCACACAAAGGCCATACCATGGGACTACATAGCCGAGGCAAGAAGAAAGGGAAAAGCCAAATTCGGGAAACAGTTGCAGCACAGGGTATGACAAGAACCGGCAAGGTTTATACCCCAAAACACTTGGCTGAGTCAAGTAAATAGACCTCTGGTCGACAAGCCATCATTGAAACTGGACCCGGTGATCTCTGGAGAAAGATACAAGCCAAGGAATACTCGGTCATTGACCAGCTGAACAAAACACCGGCACAGATCTCTATCCTGGCTTTACTACAAAGTTCCGATGCATACAAAAATGCCTTGTTGAAGGTATTGAGTAAGGCGTATGTACCAAGCAACATCACTGGAGGAGAAATGGCAAACATGGTAGGCCAAGTGTTGGAGAGTCACAAAATCACCTTTCACGAGGATGAGCTGCCACTGGAAGGATTGAGTCATAACAAGGCATTGCACATCACCGTGCAGTGCGAAGATTATTTTATCACCCGGATCCTGGTCGATGGGGGTTCCAGTCTCAACATTTGTCCTCTGGTAACACTCAGGACATTGGGAAAAGGGCTGCATGAAATCAAGGATGGGGCCACCAACGTTAAAGCTTTCGACGGTTCTCAAAGGTCCACTATTGGGGAAATTAGCCTATGTTTGCAAATGGGCCCCACTTGGTTTGATGTTGATTTTCAAGTGATAGACGTGCCGGCATCTTACAATCTACTGTTGGGACGACCATAGATTCATGCCGCCGGGGCCGTGGCATCAACACGACATCAGGTAGTGAAATTTGAATAGAATCACCAGGAGGTGATCATTCTGGTGACGGTAGCAACCCCATATAGCCGCCAGACCATTCCAGCAATTGGAGGAAGAAGAAGATTAGGTGGGGAAACTCACCACTACATCGAGCGAGTCAACGCCGTCGATAAAGACAAATGGTGGGACAACAAAATTGAAAGCATACTGAATTGGAGCGGGTATGAACCTGGCAAGGGACTTAGCAAGAACCTCCAAGGAATCGCTAAGCCCATCAAGCTCAAGAAGCATGGCACCACCTTCGGACGGGGGTACGAGTATACTTGGGAAGAATTCAAGGACTGGTCGCCACCCTGGCGCGGCCCTTACTATCCATTGGAGAAGCCGATACCCCGTCTGGAACAGACCTTTCAACCAGCCGAAGTCATCTATGGGTCGGAAGAAGAGGAAGCATTAGCAGCAATGAGGAATTTGTTCCTAGAAGAGGATGATATGGACTGCTGTGTCATTTTTGAGGAGGAGGGGGAGGAAGGCCCTTCCATACAGGCTATAAGCAGAGGAGCACGCCTCAACAACTGGACTGTCAGAACCACCAGAGCCCGGCATGCCTCGGGGTAGCAAGGCTGAACAAAGCACCATGCACTATTCTATTTTACTAGTTTATTTTTCCTTTGCATTTTTACTTTTCAAGAAAGAGCTCAAATGTTCAAAACACTTATGGAATTTATTAAAGTATTTCAATTTTTCTTACAAATCTCACTCTTATTATTTTCTCTCATTACTTTACTCAAGCAGCATTACTATTACTTATCTTGATGAACCAATGACTGTGATATGCAACGAGAGAACACAACAAACGGACATAGACTCAGAGGAAGATGACATACCGGAAGAAATTGTTAAAGAAGTTGAGAATTTTGAGAATAGACCTAAGTCCAACCTGGACGAGACTGATATCGTCAATCTGGGAGATGCAGAAAACATCAATGAAATGCGAATCAATGTTCATTTGTCACCATCAGAAAAGGAAGAGTATACGGAATTTCTATGTGAATATGACGACATATTCGCATGGTCATATGACGACATGACTGGTCTAAGCACATCCATTGTGTCTCACAAATTACCGACTGATCCGGCCTGTCTGCCAGTAAAACAGAAGCTCAGAAAGTTTAAGCCAGACATGAGTTTGAAAATCAAGGAAGAAGTCACTAAGCAGGTCAAAGCTAAGGTTCTCAGGGCAGTGGAGTATCCGACATGGTTAGCCAATATTGTGCCGGTACCGAAGAAGGACGGGAAGGTCAGAGTCTGTGTCGACTACCGGGATCTCAACCGGGCTAGTCCAAAAGACGCCTTCCCCTTGCCGAATGTACACATCTTATTTGACAACTGCATCAAGCATGAGTTGCACTCATTCGTTGATTGTTTTGCTGGATACCATCAGATATGGATGGATAAAGAAGATGCTGAGAAAACAGCTTTCATTACGCCGTGGGGGATGTATTGCTACAAAATGATGCCATTTGGGTAAAAAAATGTAGGGTCACCTACATGAGGGCCATGACCACCATTTTTCATGACATGATACACAAGGAGATTGAAGTATATGTAGACGACGTCATCATCAAATCGAAGCAGCTTACAGGCCTCAGATGAACGGAGCAGTAGAAGCCGCTAACAAGAACATCAAGAAGATACTGAGAAAGATGGTAGAAAAGCATAAGCAGTGGCATGAGAAGCTATCATTTGCTTTGTTGGGGTATCGCACCACAGTCCGCACATCGACTGGTGCAACTCCCTATATGTTGGTTTATGGTACAGAGGCAGTCATTCCCGCCGAGGTAGAAATTACCTCCCTAAGAATCATACAGGAAGCAGAGATCGATAATGCAGAATGGGTGAAGAGTCGTTACGAATAGCTAGCCCTCATAGATGGTAAAAGAATGAAAGCAGTTTGCCATGGTCAACTTTATCAGAACAGAATGTCCCGAGCTTTCAACTAGAGAGTCAGACCAAGACGGTCCACACCAGGACAGCTGGTGTTAAAGAAGATTTTTCCACATCAAGATGAAGCCAAAGGGAAGTTCTCTCCCAACTGGCAGGGCCCATACATGGTTAATCGGGTTCTAACAGGAGGAGCCCTCATACTTGCAGAAATGGACGGAGAAGTTTGGCCAAAACCAATCAACTCAGAGGCAGTCAAATGATACTATGTGTAACCATTTATGATTTCCTTATGTAATTTGAACTACGTCTGACCTGATTCCCGTTTAAGAGGGGATACGTAGGCAGCCTTATGGGTTCGGTCACAATTCAATAAAATTTTCATTTCCCCCTGCAATTGGAAACTGGGGCAGAACTTTGAGGAGGACCCTCAAAATTCCGAAGTAACTTCAGTCGATCATCGCAAGCAACCGTCAAGAAGCAGCAACTCGGTAAACTGGGGCAGAATTTTGAGGAGGACCCTCAAAATTCTGCAGTAGGAGAGGTCGCAATGTCTTGAACCACGTCACGGTTAAGTATATATACATATGTCATATCTTTAACAAACTCATGCATTTTTATTATCAAAATTGCTTTGTTTAACAACGCTACCCCAAAGGTACCTACAGTATCACCAAAAACAGAGTCGAGCCGGTCAAGCGAAGTCAGCAGGAACACGAGCTAACCTTTTCCCTTTACAAAACTCACGATTTTCCTTTTGGTGTAGGCACCTAAGTCACAAATCATCGAATACATTTATACACTCACACTTTTCAAGAATACAACTCTCGGAATTATCGCCTCACAACCGCTATCCGCATACAATGTCCCTAGCAGCCATAATCGGCAACCAGCTATCAGCTATAACCTAAGAAATCTTTATTACCATTCGTCTCTCATCTTCTGCATAAGGCTACTATTCTGCCTTCCGAGGTTAAGCTCTACCTCCATTTGCATTTTGCATTGCATAAGGCTACTGTTCTGCCTTCCGAGGTTAAGCTCTACCTCCATTTGCATGGCTGAAATATCGTCACCTCATTTAAATCCTGCATCGGCTGAAAGATCGCCATTTTATCTATATTTTTGCATGGCTGAAATATCGCCACCTCATTTAAATCCTGCATCGGCTGAAAGATCCCCATTTTATCTAAATTTTTTGCACGGCTTAAATATCGCCACCTCATTTAAATCATGCATCGGCTGAAATACCGCTATCTTTTATTTTTACGCCTTGCATCGGCTGAAAGATCGTCACCTTCTGCATTTCATGAGCTGAAAGATCACCAAATCGTCCAAAGGCATCATTGTTCAGAGGCACCATTTTCATAGCCCGAGAACGTCATGCCATGGGCTGAGGACCCCACTTTCTCTCTACATAGCATTGTTCAAAGGCATCATGGTTCGGAGGCATCATTCAAATAGACCGAGAACATCAGTTCATAGCCTGCGAATCCTTTATTATATGTTTCATGGCCTAGAACATCATGGTCCGAGGACGTCATCCTAACCGTCCAAAGACAGCATTCATGGTCCAACGGGAATTTGCATCACGTTTAAATTTATGCACAATATATGCGCTCGTGTTGTTTATTTGCAGGTAAACCGGCTAGCAACGGCCGTCTTAGCAGGAGCGATGCCGCTCCAGTTCCCGCATCCTGTTAGACTTTGACTGTCCTTCCCAACCCGAATATCTCGTCCGTTCTTGAAAAAATCTCCATTGGCATGTTCTGCCGATGGATCCTGAACTACATACGGCCTGATTCCTTTAAAACCAAGGATATGTAGGTGGCTCAGGAACCCGAGCTCGTTCAAAATTCATCAAATTGTTTCGTTCGGTCAAAATTGGCCATCATATCTTTACCCGACAACTCTTTCATCCTTCCCGGGTAAAGAGGGTCAGCTGTTGATACCCAATTTTTCCCTACATATTTTTTTCATATACAAAATACTCTCAAAATAACATATATATGCATATATAAGCATGCCCAAGTGTTTTGGTATTTTTCATAGATTTTAAAGATTTTTAAATCAATTTATTGTCCATTTTAGCAATACAAAAATCAGTAACTATTCCAAAACTATCAACCTTGGTGAATAGTTTATTTCATTGTCATACTTACACTAAAATATAGTTAAGGTGATTTTTGTATATTTTTACAATTTTATTTGGTATTTTTAAAAGCCAAAATACATACAATTGCAATTTTAGCATATTTTAGGATTAATAGCATGTCTATAATAATAAAGTCGGTTCCAGCATTTTTTTAATTAACATTTATATATTACTAATTGGTTCAGTGCTTTTAATTTGTTTTTAAAATCATTTCACTATTTTTTATAAATAAAAAGGGTAAAATTGGCTATTTAACATTTAGCCTCATTTCATTTCAATTACAGACTCTTTTGCATTTCAATTTTAACCCTTAATTGACACAATATCAACCCCAACCGGACCGGCCCATTTTTTAATCCGACCTAACCCATATCCCAATTCAAACGACCCTACCTGGTTCCCAACTTCCCCTTTAGATCTAGGCCGTTGATCGTACAGATCAACGGCCATAAACCCCAAATGACCTACCCTAATCCCTCATTCCCCACTTCTCAGCCGCCTCTGAATCCCAAACTCTCTCAAACTCTCTCAAGCTCTCCGGAACCCTAGCCTCCTCCTACCCCTTTTCAACCGCCTGTCACCCGAATCCATGGCTTCTCAGGCCATGGATAGTTGGTACTCTCCTACCTTCACCAGTAAGCCATGGTTGTTCGAAGCTTCGAGACCTGACCTCGATGATTCCCTCTCCGATCTTCTTGGACCTTTGATTCCGTGGATTCTCCGGCATGCTCCGGCATATTCAAGACTCAGGAGCCTGATTCCTGACCTCTCCGACTCAAGATCAGACCTTCTTCCAATCCTTTCTCATTTCTAGGGTTTCTCCGAAACCCTAAGCTATTTGAGGTTCTTCCCATGTCATTTGCTTAGATCTATGATGTATCTATGCTTCACTTGACATATAAAGTGTTTTCCCCAAAAGTTCATTTAAAAATCGTTCGTCTTCGATTTTAGGGTTTCTAGAAGGATTTTTCAAAAAATCTTTCTGATTTTTTCTTCTTCTTTGCTTTATGTGTGTTGTCTATATCATGCTCGTGTGATTTCTTTTGCTACGCATGTACTGTCTGTCCACTTTTCTTTTTTCTACTATACATGTTACTCCTATGCTA
Source organism: Nicotiana attenuata (assembly GCF_001879085.1). NCBI lineage: Eukaryota > Viridiplantae > Streptophyta > Magnoliopsida > Solanales > Solanaceae > Nicotiana > Nicotiana attenuata. Next base: position 407,415 of record NW_017670263.1, on the reverse strand, counting down.
ATCCTGTTATGTTTTCTTTGCTCTTTTCCTATATGTGTTTACCGTTGAGATTCTTTGATTTTTATCTTACTAAACTCTGTTCGTATTCTTGGTAAACATGCTTCATCTGCTTTTGTTTAAGTTTGTATCATCTCTTTCTTCTGAACTCGTTTAAGGTCCGAGTTTTCTCAAATATGTTCTTCATGATCTTGAATCAGCTTTCTTACTTTGTTGTTCAAACATGCTCTCATATCTGTTTTGTTAAAGGTCTGAAACAAACCTTTGAGTCTGTTTCAATGGCTTGCTTTCTCACCTTTATGTCTGATTCAAGTTGAAACCCTAGGATTTGGTGGTTCCCCTTGGCGATTTTGATTTTGTGTTCGAGTTAGGGTTCCACTTTTGGACCCTAGACTCTCAGACTCATTGTGAGTCTGCAATTGGACTCGTGTCCTCTTGCTTACGATTCTGAACCTTTCAATGTTAGAACTATTTTTCTAAGTAACATGACGATTCTTTTGTTTGATTTGTCTGCTTTATATATGAGATGTTCTTCTTTCAAAAGGGTTTTTGCCAACTACTAATTGATTTCGAATTCCTTTAATAGTGTTTACTTGATTGTTACTGATTTCCTTTAAATTAAACCTTTCTTTACCCCTTTCCTGACATGATTCATTCTAGTAAAAGCCTGTAACTTTGATTTTACTAGTTGTCTGATTGATTCCCTTTCCTTATTTCACACAAACTGTGTACCATTGGGCTGTTGCCTTAAATAACTGTTATGTATTTACCCTTTATTGTACTGCCTGGAAAATATTTTTTCAAATCCCTTTCCTTAATTGTTTTTACTCGTTTGAAATCAGAATCCCTTAACTAAAGGGAGATTGATTACAATGTTATTTTCTTACCTTGTTCTTACTTGTTTGCTGCACTATAAAAGGGGCTCGACCCTTCAGCACTAAAACAACTTTGAACTTTTGAATCCTAAGTTCAATACTCATACTCTCATACGCATACTCTCAATCACAATACTCTTTCAATTCTCTACTCTCTTCTGAGACTTTTGTACTGCTTTGCTTGCAACTTGACTTTTCAAGACTGCTGTTTTACTTATTTGTTTTCCCTGGAACTGGTATGTCTCGATTTTGATTTCAGCTTCTTCCCTATGTGTTTATTTTACAGTCACTACACTCTTGCCTACTTTGCTGCTCATATTCTGTATTAAATATGTTACTTTCTTTTATGTTTACTGTTTGTTATAAATTCCCCATACCCCCATTCCCTTCTATGTGCTGAGTTAAAGTTCATGGCCTGGCAGTATCCAAATTACTGCCCAGGTCCGAACCTGACCTTCAATGGGTCCTAACTCCCAAATCTATCTAACAGGCTGGTCAGGGGTGTGCCAGCATTCCTAATTGCTGGGCATGACCACTAGCCTGTCATGGCCTTCCCTAATTCCCCCTCTATTGCACTTACACTTACTCTTAGACTCTAAGTTCTGCCCCTGTCCTATGAGCCTTGCCTTGGGGACCTTGAGTTCCCTCTGAACTTGGACATTTGAGGGCTGGCTCTTCCACACTATAATCTGATCCTGCAATGTATTTGGGTGTAAGCACTGCCTGGAGTTCATGAAGCTCCTTGGAACTTTGACACACCCAAAGATGAGAAAGGCTTTGGAAATCTGATCTTTGGAAGTTGGTTTATTTCATGTTTCAGACTAGGAGTCCAAATTAGGGTCTCCTTGGTTGGAATTTTTTCTGATGTAATTTTCTTTACTTTTTTTCTAGATTCATTCAAGTTGTAATAATCTTGTAATAACTTATGGGGTTTATAGTAAAAATGGGGGAGGGTCACTCATGTTATGCATATGGGGTAGATATCATGTTTTAGGTCTTTACTTCTGCAACCACAACCTTTTCGATTATGTATCTGCATATAGAGATCCTGCCTATAAGTTGTTTCATTACTGCATATAGAGATCCTGCCTATAAGTTGTTTCATTACTACGCATAGAAATCCTGCCTATAAGTTATGCATTTCGTTAGAAATCATGTATATAAGTTTCTGCATTCCTACATTAGAGACCATGTCTATAAGTTTCTGCATTCCCACATTAGAGACCATGCCTATAAGTGTCTGCATTTCCGCATATAGAGGTCATGCCTATAAGTTTCTTGACTTCTACAGATGCATATGTCACTAGGCAAACAATCTATGGGTTAAAGAATAGTCAATCGCATCCTAGATACCATGCTTATAGGATTCCTACACTTACGTAACCATTTTAAAAAGCAGTAACGCTTAGAATTCATGCCTATAGGAGCAATTGTTTAAATCTGATTCATCCGCGAGTCTAAAATCTGTAATAATATCGTTTAGTATCTGCACAATTGGTTTATTTCTAAAATCAGTAATGCTTCCTTAAAATCAGTATGTTTTACCTTGTTAGATGTCATGCCTATAGGTCTCACCTAGGCAAACCATTAGGTAACTAATTAACTATACCAGTCTTTAATAATTACAACAAGCAGGCAGGCCTAATTTGGACCTCTTATCTGAAAATATGTGATAAATCAGCCACCCCTTTAACGTTTAAGTTTAATTGAGGACCTAACTAGTACCTGTAAATCATGCTAAACAATTTGCTGTTTCGAATGAGGAGGCCTATTTGAGCCTTTAACTGTTATGTGTTTCCCCTTTTACTGCTTTTATGTGTTTTGTTTGTCGCACTAGACTTTTGTCCTTTTAAAACTCTGAAAAGCCAATCTCCCTTCCCTTTAGGATTAGTAGTCCCAACTGCCTCCGGGACTTATAGGATTGGGACGGGTAATAGCATGCAATAGGTAATGAGACCATTCTGCGATTTAATACCTTAACGGGGTGGGTAAGGGTAGACATGGATATGATGACCACGCGATAACACCACGTGTATAAATGGTTACCGGGTGTTGTTAGGGGTGATCCATGTTATGTATAAACCTAGGACCCCCTCCCTCTTTATTTGTTTACTTTCTTTTCTTTCCAGAACTTTTTTTAGAAAAGCTGTTAATTTTTCAGTTCTCTAAACTTCTTCTTTTACTTCAGTCACTAAAAAATCTCTTTCAATTATTTGATTTCCAGCACTGTTTCTACTCTAAACCTCCGCCTCTCTTATTCCCTTTGTTTGATTATTTGTACCAATTATTTGACCCCCTTTTCCTGCACCTGTATATCCCTTAAATAATTATGAAATCGCCTATCTCCGAACTTCAGCATGTTTATTTAACTTTTATACTTCCCCTTTTTGCAATCGTTATGTGAAAGCTGTCTTGTATGTTTACTTGTTGTTTATATTTAAAGTCACAATTATAGCATGGCTGGGAACCACACTAGTGGATCTTGGGGGGTGCCTAACACCTTTCCCCTGAGATAATTTCAAGCCCTTACCTATTCTCTGGTTTTTTTTTTCATTTTTTTTATTCTTAGTGTCCTAATGCACTCAATCATTAGGTGGCGACTCTTCTAAATTGCAAACTTGATTCCCAAAAGGAAAATAGTTGTCCGCCCAAATGTCATAAACCCGATTTTGCGAGAAAAAGGGGCATCGACAGATGGCGCAGGTGTGAGAGAGTGACCGCAGGTGCGGTCCCAGACCTTTAAGTGAAAACCGCAGGTGCGGTGGGTTAGGCCGCAGAAGCGGAAAAAGGACCGCAGGTGTGGAATCCCTGGGTCAGAGAGTATATATTTCATCTTTCGCGATTTTAAGACCTTCTTCACATTATAAAACAGTTTTTGGAGCTTTTTGGGGGATTTTGAAGCGGGAATCAGAGGGAACTTCACTAAGGTAAGATTTTTGAACATAAAACTCATTCCTATGGTGTTATTTCATTGATTAGGCTTGAAATTGATGGAAACTTGCGAGTAAATATTGAAGAAACTAGGGCTTGGAATTGGAGACCTAGAATTTGGTATTTGAGGGGTCATTTGTGGTTAGATTTTGGTAAATTTGATATGCATGAACTCGTGGGAAGATAAGGATTCCATTGATGTTAATTTTGTCAGATTTCGAGAAGTGGGTCCGGGGGTCGGATATGGTTAATTCCGGGATTCGTGTCGTAATTTGATTATTTTTGCATGGGCTTCGTTCCCTTAGCATATTCTAATATTATAATTCTAATTTTGGGTAGATTCGGCACGAGTTGAGGCCGAGTCGAGAGGCAAGGGCACTGCAGAGTAGAATTTCATCCGGTTTGAGGTAAGTAACGATTGTACTTCCGCACCTGAGGGTATGAAACCCCAATATTTTGTATTGTTTTGATAAATGAGGTGACACACATGCTAGGTGACGAGCATGTGAGCGTGCACCGGTAGGGATTGTAACTTGGTCCGTCCCGTAGCGGATATTAAGCCGCGTGTTTGATTTGAAATCTTATGATATTCCATATTTTAGAGATTTATACTATATCTTGGGTTGTACGCCGTGTTTGGGGCCTTGTGCCGACCTGTTTAGACCCTTAGGGGTATTTTTACTACTTCCCTCACTCTGTTTGAATTAAAAGCATATCCTTAGTCATGATTTACCTGCTTATTTGTTTAATCCGGATTCATTGCTCTACTTCTAAATAAATGAAAACTGTTTGGGCTGAGTTTTCCTGATTTTCACTAATGTGCCCGAGTGGCTTTGAGGTTAATGACTGAGAGAGGTTGAGAACCCAATGGTGAGGATTATATATACATTATGGATCGGGCTGCACATGTGAATATATATATATATATATATATATATATATATATATATATATATATATATATATATATATATATATATGTATATGGATCGGGCTGCACACCGCAGCAGTTATTATTATTATTATTAATACTATGAGCTAATTATTGAGTCGGAGTGCTGAGAGTGGGTACTGTGTGACGAGAGCTGAGTCACGAGTGACTGAGAGGCTTGCCCTAGGGGCTATACTTATGAGTGATATCTTGCCCGAGGGGCCTGTTTATGATATTTACTATTTCATTATTCTTTTATACTAAGCCTCTATTGAAAATGCTGAATAAATGATTTCAAAGACTTTGATTTAAATTGGAGATTTTACGAGTGAATTGACTATTTCATTATTCTTTTATACTAAGCCTCTATTGAAAATGCTGAATAAATGATTTCAAAGACTTTGATTTAAACTGGAGATTTTACGAGTGAATTGACTATTGAACTGCAGATCTTTGATGTGATGTTTCTGTTGAGATTTCCTAATATATGATTTTTAAATGCTCGTCACTGCACTCAGACTTTATGTACTTTAGTTACTTACTGAGTTGGCGTACTCACCTTACTCCATTCACCTTGTGTGCATATCCAGGTGCTCGTGCGTCAGAGTGAGAGATTACAGCACTCTCAGACTATTTCCGGAGATCGCAAGGTAGCTGCACGGTGTTCGCAGCCCTGCTTTCCTCCTTCCTATCTCACTATTCTGTTATTTCAGACTTATGATCTATTATTCAGTTAGTTTTGGGTTGTATTTAGAGGCTCTTGACCACTGACACCGGATTTGTTGGGCTGTGTTGGTATTTTGTACTGGTTTTCCGCATATTCTCTTTTTTTCAACTATTTCATATGACGAATTTGAGACTTATTCGATACTAGAAAAATGATTTTACAAAAGATTCCGCTGTGGTATATGTTTTGGTTGGCTTGCCTAGTACTGTGATAGGCGCCATCACGACCGGGGTATTTAGGGTCGTGACAATCGGACACCATGCCGCACACATGGTGGTAATTGTGCTGAATTGATTGATTGAAATTATGGAAATGGATGATGTCTCAAACGAGATGACCTAGCCGGTCGGGTCGAGATCGGACTCCGTGTAGGAACACGGTGGCATTGTGGATTGTGGCACATGGCACTGAGATTATCAAACCTAAATAAGATGGGAAATTGTTCGGAAATCATGTGATCCTTGCCTGATGTTTTGATATGTGTTGTAGCTCTTATTGTATATCTTGACGGCCTCCCTTCTTGATTTCTTATTGTTTCATTGTTCGTTTTATTAAGATTGGTGTAAAAATATTTATTACTTTCGTATGCTGAAAATTGTTATGTTTCAATTGGGCATTTGGATATTATTGATTGTGACTTGTTGTTTCTATGGCTTTCCTCTTCTTGTATGGTTATTCTATTTTGAAAGATGATTTTTAGCTTTACATACTAGTACTATTCGACAATACTAACGTCCCTTTTTCCGGAGGTGCTGCATCTTTAATGGATGGAGGCAGTTCCACAGTAGGCAGCAGTGATCAGTGATAGCGGTACGCTCCTTCCAGCTAACTTGGTGATCCCCACTTCATTTCGGGGTCATGTGTCATTTGGTTATCGTGTACTTTGTATTTTGAGGTATAGCCGGAGCCTTGTTGCCGGCATTCCATATTACTCTTCAATTGTACTTAGAGGCTCCGTAGGCAGGTTGGGGGTGGTGTTTGATATTGAAAATTAAATTAGAAATATTGGTATTTGGCTAATATGTTTTTCCTCATATCTATAAATATTGTCATATTTTGGATATTATGATTGAAACGGCTAATGGGAACAAAATGAAAGTTGTTAATGAAATATTTACAAAGTATGATTAATGCAGTTCATCTCCTCTTTATTCATGAATTAGCTTGGGTAGAATGAAACCTTACAGGCTTGCTCAGTCGGGTTTACTTGGTTGAGCGCTGGCCGCGCTCCTCGGTTTTTAGGGCGTGAAAGCACACCCCCCCCCCCTAAATTTGTTTCTCTTCAAATCCTTGATTTATGTGTTTTAATGCACCGCCAGTCATACTTATTCGCGATGGCAGTCACGAATCTCGGGATCGCGATTCCAAAAATTTACAGCATAGTTTTTATCCCTTCGCAATCACAGCCTTCTCCCCGCGACCGTGATTAACGAATTCCATTAACCCTTCCCTAATTCTTCCCAGATAGTATATAGTGTAACAACCATAACTTTTTGCACAAAATTCCAAATGATAAACCTTTTGTCATTCTGAAAACTAGACACAACGTCTACAAATTTTATTTTTGGATCACCTTAAAATCCTTTAAAGATTGCAAGATATAAGCTCCTGAAGCCAGCTTAGTGACAACAGAAATTTCTTCTTCGCGAACGCAAAGTTTCCTTCGCATACGCGATTCCCAGGTCCTATTTTCTTTTTTACTCTTCGTGATCGCATCCCAGAGCTCCGCGATTGCGATGTACACCCATGTAGCCAAAACCCAGAAGTTGAAAAGTGTCTAAAATTGATCCGAAACCACCGTAAAAGTCACCACGAGCCCCCTAGAACCCCGCTCGAACATTCCTAACACAGACCTACTCAAGGCCTCAAATTACACATAACCACATCGAAACCATGAATCACACCTCAAATCAAAGTTAATGACTTTTGAACTTTCAACTTCTAAAACTCGTGCAGAATCACATCAAATCAACTCGGAATGACCTCAAAATTTGCAAACAAGTTCTAAATGACATAATGAGCCTATTCCAACTTATTGAACAAGAATCTGAATCCGCTATCATCAAAGTCAACTTCCGCTCAAGCCAATAAATTTTTCAAACCTTTAAATTGCCAACTTTCACCAATTAGGGTCAAACCTTCTAGAAAAATCCAAATGCAAATTTCGGCATATGCCCAAGTCCAAAATCACCATCTGGACCTAACAGAACAATCAAAACTCTGATCCGAGGTCAAATACACAAAAGTCAAACTTGGTCAACTCTTCTAACTTAAAGCTTCTAAGATGAGAATCATTCATTCAAATCAATCCCAATCACCAAAAAACAAAAAACGATGATACATGTAAGTCATAATACATAATACGAAGTTACTCAAGACCTTAAACAATCGAACTGGTGAAAATTCTCAAAACGACCAGTCGGGTCGTTACATTCTCCCCTACTTAAACATACGTTTGTCCTCTAACGTGCCAAGAGTTGTTACATAGCCACCATACCATTGTATAAACTAACAATACAATACGCATGGGTGATCCCACATCACACCAATCCATGTAAGCGTGACATTACAACAAAACTGAAGATCCTTACTTCAACCTTAGCCTATAAACCTTAAAATCAAATGTCCAACATCCGGAATCCATTACAAGACTCGATTCACGCATTTGAACTCTGTGCAAGCCTGAACGAGCTGTATCAAGCCATAACATAACCCATGATATAAATATATGATATACCGCATAACTCAGATACCCATAGTTGAAATTTTTGACCACAATAGCTGCCCATTAACAAACCTTGTACTTGTATAAAACCTCATATGAAATTAAACCTTGTTCTAAACCTTTGTACACATCCAATGATGACAAAAAAAAGCAGAAACTCAAAACCACTCATCAGTTCAACAAGTCGTGGAGCTCTCTCCGAACAAGAACTATATCCCAGATTCTAAGCCAACTAGAGACATTATTCTTCCAAACATAATGTAATCAAATCTGATAGCACCCATTCAAGGTTCAATGACCTCATTTCATCAAATACATCCACTCTACTGACATGCCACACCAGTACCACCTAAAGGCACAAACCGTGCAATCCGTGCACCAATAAGCAAAAATTCAAATGTATCTAAAAATGGAAAATGGCTCACAGGAGAGAACCATCACGTAAGCTCAACAGATACCACCACAAGCGTAATGCTAAACCCATCACACGAGGAGAACCAAGACACACGAAATTAACAGAAAGGATTATAACCCAACATAATGTTATGATGCGCGACCCCACCCAAACACCGGCCCACATGAAATACCTCAAGCCATATTGCTCAAAATGCACAATCATACACAAATCGACAACAAACACACAAAGTGCATAACAATAACCATGGAGAAACGGGTAGCACAATATGCCACAAATAGGAAAGGCAATAACCAAGGGACAATCAACCATTCATCACCCCAAGAACCATCTCGGCCAAATATCAAAATAACGCCTAAACAGAAACGCATCACGTGTGCAAATAACCAATAGACCACCAACCATCGTATCATAGAAGAGTAACAAATAGAACATATCAGAACACGACTAAGCTCAGGTCTAACTCAATTACATATTTTCACGTCCCAACCTCGGGAGGCGCGACCGGCGCTCGATCGAGTGAACCCAACCGAGCAAGCCTCATCGCACACTTCCTACCCAACTCTTCATGAATAAGATAGTCATGCTTCCTTTTTATTTAAGAAGGGAAAGGTGGAACATTCAACAATATTAATTCATCTTATATTACAAGCTTAAACCGTAGTTAAAGTTAGCTTCCGAAATTCCCATAGAGTTACAATTCATAGATAACATGAGTTTATAATTACAACATGGATCATGGACCCCTCAAACACACGTACATAACCCACACATATGTCTACGGAGCCTCTAAGGATGTAAGAAAAGAAAAGCATGATAGTGCCGGCAATAAGGACCCGGCTATACCTCAAAAGTAGGAGTCTATAACAAAAGATGTGTAATCTAACCCCTTGAAGGAGAAAGGAGCTCACCAAGACTTCGGAAGAAGGTACTCCTCTACACGCGATCAACACTATCTGCAATGGAGCCACCTACATTCATTAAACAAATGTAGCGTCCCCGGCAAAAAGGACGTTAGTACTATGGAATAGTACTAGTATGTATAACTAAACTCCATCTAATTAGAAAGAACTATCAAACAAGAATAGAGAGGAATTCATATAGAAAATTAGAGTTTCAAACAAGCAATATGTCAACAATATAAGGAGGTTCACAAGATTTTCACATGGTTTCTGAAATTTTAGATTGTAGCATCCCACACTGTTGCATCATCATTCACCTTGCCACCGCTTCTTTGAGCGGAGTCCGATCACGGCCCGATCGGCTAGGCCGTCCCCCGGAGACGTTACCATTACTTCATTCATACTTTCCAGTTTCACTCATCAATACATTGCCACCACGTATATATATATACATGGCGTCCGATCACGGCCCGATCGGCTAGGCCGCCTTACCGAGGCGTTTCCATTTTCCATCACTCATCTCATATCAACCTTTGTTTCTCATAAATCATTTCATAGGCACTTGTGGTCGCAGCTATCACATCATATGTTTGGCACTAGTCCATATCTCACATCGTTTTCAATTTCAATGATAGATTCGCAATTCAGATAAATATGGGCACACAATAGCAATTAGGACTGTAAGCATAAATACGACTTCACATGGATAACACAACATATGCAGCTTCAACTCAAATTTAAGGTCTAAGCATTTCAATACGTAGTTCATATCTTTTGCCCCTTTTCAAGTTATCAAGATAGCACATCGTTCATGTTGAAACACATCTTTCCCGCATACAAGGTTATATCACAAATTCACGTAAAGTATCAATCAATGCAAGAACCCAAATTTCAGTCTTACCAAATTTACATAAGCAACAATGGAGCTCAATTTCTAAAAGACGGGGTTTTAGCCATACATACCTCAACCAAGCTTTCCTTAATCCTATTACGTTCCGGAATGTTCGCACTTCAATCTATTTAAGCAATATAGCACAATTTAACTCATAATCAGGAAAAGATCATAATCTAGGCTCTCTTGAGCATCTTATCGAGAATTTTTAGTGTTCATTAAGGCCTTATGGTTCTTTTATGCAAGATTATACTAGCCCATTACCCATTCCTCTTTATTTATAATTACCCATATTCTTCAAGAACACATGCATGCGCTGCAATCCCCCTTATCCCCATGAATTACCTCACTAATGATCCCTTATAGCTATGTGTCAAAATAAGAGCTAAGGTGATGAAGTCTTACCTCTTGGGATGAAGTTTTAGGCCCTTCACTTGATTATCTTCAATGATTTAACAAGGATTCATGGAGTAATTTGATGGGAAGTGCTTTCCCTCACTTAGAACCCTCTCTCTCACTGTAGAAGTATCAGGAAAATGGCTCAAAATGAGCTATTGCACCGGATATAACGACAGGGGGTCGGGTTTAAAATTTAGAAAACTAGAGCCCCGACTCTGATCTCCGATGGCATTTGCGATGGCAAAGATGACATGCGGTCCGCAGAATGGACCGCAAAATACTCCCCAAAACCTGAAGACACTGTTTGGGTATGCGACGGAAATGCGGTCCGCATACCCGTTATACGGTCGAATAATGCACCGAAAACTGACCTTTATAAAAATCCCAAGGGGATTATGCGACGACTATGCGGTCCGTATATCGATTATGCGATCGCATAATTGACCGCATAGTTGACCTCAAATTTGCCCAACACACTGACTCACTTTGCGGCAGATATGCGGTCCGCATACCTGATATGCGACCGCATTCTAGACCGCATAATTGCACTTTTCTGGAAAACTTTGATTCTTGATTTTTAAATGCATAGATCAGAACTAAAGGGTCCGAACCTCGGCAAGCTTGCTCGCCGCGAAGAATTTTACACATTCCTAACACATATTCCTAATTTGGCACTATGAGCTTTTGAGTTTTGAGTACAAGTTTTCCACGGGGCCTTACACACACCCCCCAATAATAGCAGTGTTGAGTCAACAAATCCGACCCGGTGTATGATACACATACTCATTAGGCCTACCAATGGGTCCCTAAATAAAATCCAATCATCCACATGTAGATAAATAATCCTCCAAAAGTCCACAATACCCTAACCATAACACATACTATTAGCTGTCAAACTTTGACCATATCTTCATAGGTTGTAACCAAGGAACAATCTGCCTCTAAGAACTCCTAGTCTCCAAATCCCTAAAATACATGAATCACCATATCTGATCCCAACTCTACCACTCAAATGACTAACACATCTCTCATAGACAATCATTCCATGAGAAATAATTCTATTATTATTCTATGCCACATAGCAAAATCTGAACATGAGCAGTAGATCAATCAAGAGAGTACTATAATACCAATGAAGCACCAATAAGAAAAAACACAATACGGATTTTGAAATGCACACCCTTCTCAGGTAATACCAAGTAGTACTAGCCTAATCTAAACATCTAAGACTGTCCATGCTTCTAAAATTCATGACCTTCCCTTCAAAACAGAACCGCAACTGTGTACATGCAAACCTCAATCCTACATATCGCACCACATCTATAATGCCGTTATATGAAAAGTACGAGAAACTCATTAACAACTCTGAAGCACCAGCAGAATACAAATTCCATTAGCCAGAAACCTATCACTAAACCCCATCTATGAGAAAATCACAACACGAAACATACCCCACCTACCTTTAGAAAATATCCTTCTCAAGCCGAGGTCGACACCGTCAAGAACTCTTCAAAACCTGTATGCACATAACCATGACATTAGAACTAAATCCCTCTAACTCAACCAAGTCACGCAGGTCGCCAAATAGAAGAGTATTTCCACAAAACACCAACAAAGCCTCACCACATCATAGGAACCAAAAGTACTAATCATATCCATTACCTTGCTTATCCAACCTCCTACCAAGCTAACATATTTCTCTAAGTTCCTTCCGAATTACCCTCATGTTGACACTTCCTCTTGCCAGTACACTATGATCCTTAATCAAAGATCACAACAAGAGATCCTAGCATGAAACCACATCGCCTTGAAGCCCATAAACTATTGTATTCCCTCATATATACCAAAAATACGGCATCTGAGATACCTACTCTGAAGAGATCTTATGTGAATCTAAAGTCATTTCCTTAATCTATCTGATACTGAAATATGGAATCCATAGTAATACAGAAGTATCGCGAGTACCGACACCATCCAATGAAAATCTCAGAGCTTAGCCATTTACAATACGAAAATTCCTCAAATACAACATATGATTGTTGAACCCATTAGAAACTTCTTGATAGTCATCCACTCTGCTATATTCTCAACAATACCGCCAATATGAACCAAATGACTTGTGCACCATTAGCACACCAACACCTAAAGAAGTAACCCCACCTTAACGCAATTGAGTGATTCCCTTTTCTTAGTACATTACGTCCATGAACAAAAAACCTAAATAATTCCAAGACTTCCATATATACGTAAGGTGTAATACATCATGCACCCAGAAATTTCGTTACACGAGTCATCCTCAAAACCAACTTCTTCAAGTCATAATAGATCCTCAAACATGCCTCATACCGAAACTAATACAACACATAACTATGTAATCTGATCGTTGATAGCGGACTCCCTCACTTGGCTCGAAGACATATGAAATAATATCTAATCTCCCACAATACCCTTATCCATAACCGCCATAATCCTGCACCGTAATTCAACAAAATCCTTCATGAACCCACATAGGACTAATCGTAGAAATACCTCAAATTATCTGCTAAGCTCACATTCATTCTTGTGATTGTCATGCCAACCTCCTCAACGATCCAAACTCAGTAGTGACAAATTTAACCCATCGGTAAGAGAAAATTCTACACATACACATCATATGGATCGCACAACCTCAGAACATCCCGTAGGAGATGACCCACCTGCTTAGCCTCAAACTAGCACATATTTACGCCCTACCATAGTCACAACCACTATGCATTCACTAATTTTTCCTGAGTCTAAGCTGTTCAACAAAACATAATAATCTACTTTGTCCCACAAATGAACAACATAAAAGATCCCTCGACACGCTTATAAGTCGAGACTGTATAACACATCAAAACAGATATTAACAAACCAATAGTCTTTTCTTATCCCAAGAATACACTCATAATCACATCCAAACCATCTGAACACATCTCGCAGTCACATCATACTCATCATATGGCAATCCAACCACTCACCGAGCCATAATTCCACTCCTAGGGATACTACCGGACATATAAGTCCAAAATCACATGCTCACACAACTGGAAGTACCGAGCCCAAGCTGCGGTCTAAACTTAGCCTCAAGTCCTCTAGATTGGACCATCACTAAGACATAGAAAACACACCTCGCACCTCATCCATAGAAACACAAGTTGTAGATGCATAGCTATTACCGAGCGCTCGCATAACACACTGGTGAGTAGAAGGAATTCAAAGCGATACAATTCAAGCTGATTCAATGTCGCATGATAAGGAATGAAAATGGGAAGTTTATCCTAGATTCCATGTAGCATCTCGAAGATAGATATGGACATCATCAACCCGATCCGCAAAACTCTACTAGACACTTGCTTATTACTCGTAGAATCAATGTACCTAGAGCTTTGAAACCAACTTTTCATGACCGAAAATCAAACTAGTTGTGATGGCACCTAACCCAACTCGCTAGGTAAGCCAAATAACATAAAACTCAAATGAGAATAATAGGAGCTATTGAGAAAAAATACTGAACTACTATACAAAAACCCAAGGATTGGTAGTACAAATCATGAGCTTCTAATACATAGAATTTACAAAGGTGGCACGAAATAAATACATCATCTATTCGAAATATACATAAACAGATTTGCAAATCTAAAGCTACCAAAGACAAGTGACAGCAATAACTGGATAGCAGGTACATCTTCAATGCCAGCTTCCCCCGTACATAACAACGTCATCTCGAAGATCTGCATGCAAGGTGCAGAAGTGTAATATGAGTAAAATCAACCACATGTACTCAATAAGTAATAAAACTTACCTCAGGTTGAAAAGAGTGACGAGCTCGGAAAGAGGTCAGAGTCCAATACCAATGGTAAATAACAACTCGTGATAATATAATGAAAACAGTAGAAATGAATAACTTAAAAGGCATTATGCTCAACTCGTTCACAACTATAGTAATGGCATTATAACAGTCAATACCAAATATTACCACTGAAATCAATCAAACATGTGTCTATAAAAAAGAACTGTGGTTTTCAAATTTATAACATTAGATAAGACTTTTCGTTTACCAAATAGAATGAGGAAACTACATATCAATGCCTACATGTCAAGTCGTCAAACATCATATACCATATAGCATGTGGAAAATACATCTCTATTCCTACATGTCAAATATACATGACAAGTAACTCATTTAACAGTCCTACCGTCAAGCACACTCAGTATCAGCACACTCAAGATGCCTGGCTCAATTGCCCCTACTCCATCACACACACATAATCACTCAGCACTATACGAGTGCATGGCTCAAAAGCCCCTCACCAAATCACGTGTAAATATATATGTTTATCTGCTTAATGTCGGAATATCAGACTATGGTAGGGTTGATCCTGACCAAGCGCTAATCAAAAGACAATAAGGCCTGTGGCACCATACAGCCCAATCCAAATATCAACAAAACCAATAAGGTCTGTTGCGGCATGCAACCCGATCCAAATAACAGTAAAGCCAATAAGGCATGTTGTAGCGTGCAAATTCGATCCAACGATAATAAAGCCAATATAGCTTTCTACGGCGTGCAACCCAATCAAAATAACACTCTCTTAACTAGGCTCTAAGACCCACATCATTCATCAACCTCTTAAGTTTTAAGGTCTCACAATCCCATATCACTCAGCCAAATAGTACGACATATGGAGAGTAACAACAACGTGTGCTGTATCAACGAATAATGAACAATGATTGAGGTATGATATGTAAATGTAAAATCATGACTGAGTGTATAACTACAGTTAAATCACATAGCCCAAAACAATAGATATAGTTTCATTAGGTATCAACCAAATAATCACATAGGCTGAACATGATTTATAACATAAATCACAGCTCAGATAATCAAATAAGTAGGAAGAATACGGATATAACAAGATATAATAGCAAAACAAGTTCTTTAATAGTCTAGAAGTTAAGTCAAATCATGATTACCCTGGTGCACGCCATACGCCCATCACTTAGCATGTGTGTCACCCCGACACATCACAAATAACATAGTTCCCAGGGATAATTACCCTTAAGTCTATGTATAAAAATGTTATTTACCTCGAACAAGAAAAATCAAATACCGAGCATGCCGAACAGTACTCTAGAAATGCCATCATGCGCGAATCAACCTCCGAACGTCTCTACACTAGCCAAAAGCAAGTCAAAAATATCAAACAATGCCATGGGAAACAAACCCAAGCGATGAAGGTCAAATCTTTAATCAAATACTCAAAGTCACCCAAAAATTCAACCCTAGGCTCGTACTTCGGAACCTGACAAAACTCTTAAATTACGAAAACTCATTTAATTACAAGCCCAACCATACTAATTTAACACAAATCTGACTCCGTATCGATTTTCAAATCTCAAATATTCACTTTCGAAAAAATTAGACAAAAACCCCTCAACTTCTTCTCTTCACATCCTTGATTTAGGTGTAATAATCCATGACAAAAAAAATATATAATCAAAACAAAGATAAAATTACTTACCCTCAAGATTTGGGTGCTTATCTCCTTTAAAATTGACTCACTTGTGCAACAAGAAACTCAAAAAATTAAGAAAATTAATTAACAATCTCGAAATTGGATGTTTTAATGCACTGCCAGTAGTCCTTATTCGCAATCTCGGTCACGAACCACACGATCGCGATTCTAAAATTGTACAACATACTATTTACTCTTTGCGATCGCAGCTTCCTCCCCGTGATCGCGATGAAAAAATTCCATTAATCCTTCCCAAACACTTCTCAGATAGCTTGTAGTATAACAACCATAACCTTTTGTATATAATGCTATAAGATAAGCAATTCGGATGGCTTAAAATTAGACGCAAAGGGCTACAAGTTTGCTATTTGGATCATCTCAAGATTCCTTATAGATTGTAATATATAAGCTCCCGAAGTCAGCTCCATGACAGCAGAAATTTCTTCTTCGCAAACGCGATACACATGTCCAGTTTTCCATTTTTCTTTTCGCGATTGCGTCCCGGAGCTCAAAGATCGTGATATACACCCTATAACCAAAAACAAGCAGTTTAAAAGTTCCTAAAAGTTGTCCAAAACCACCCTAAACATACCAACAAGTCCCCAAATATAACACGAATATACTCGAGGCCTTAAATTACACATAACCACATCGAAATCACGAATCGCACCTCAAATTAAACTTAATGAACTTTTGAACTTTTAACTTCAAAAACTAGTGCCGAACCATATCAAATCAACTCAAAATAACCTCAAATTTTTCACAAGTTCCAAATGACATAACGAGCCTATTCCAACCCGCGGAACAAAAATCTTAATCCGATATTATCAAAGTCTACTCCCGATCAAACCTTGTAACGAATCGACCTGTCGTTTTGAGCATTTTAACTTCGCTCAGTAATTTGAGAGGATAAGTAGCTCCTAGTTATGTATTATAATTTGTGCAAATCATGGTTTTTGGCTTTTAGGTTATTTGGAATTGATCTGGAAGAATGTATTTCATAATTGAAGCTTTAAGGTTGGAAGAGTTGACCAAGTTTGACTATTAGTATTTGACCTCGGATTAGAATTTTGATTGTTCTGATAGGTCCAGATGGTGATATTGGACTCAGATTTCAGCGCTGATTTGTGAATGTTGGAAATTTGAAGGTTTGGAAAGTTCATGCGTTTAACCGAGAGTTGACTTTGTGGATATCAGATTTGGATTGTGGTTTCGAGAATTGGAATAGTTTCATTATGTCATTTGAGACTTGTGTGCGAGATTTGGGCTTATTTCGGGTTGATTCGATATATTTTGGCGCGAGTTTTGGATGTTGAAAGTTCAAAGTTCATTTAAGTTTGATTTGAGGTGTGATTCATCGTTTTGATGTTTTTATGTGTGATTTGAGGCCTCGAGTAGATCAGTGTTATTTTTTGGGACTTGTTTTTATATTCAGGCAGGGTCCTTATTTTCTTAGAGGAGTTTCGGACGAGGATTGGATCGTTTTGGATTATTTTGGCTAAGGCAGGTTTTTGGTGTGACCGTACCTGCGGAGCATTGATCACATGTGTGGGCCGCAAAAGAGACACTTGAGTCGCAGGAGCGAAAGTGCAGGTGGGAGCAGGGCATCGCAAATGTGAGAAACGGGCCGCACCTACGGAAGGGTAGGGGTGCATCAGTGATAATATGCGCGGGTACGATGGCAGCTTCGCATCTGCGGAAGCACAAATACGAAGTAATATTCTGCAGATGCAATGCTAACTAGGTTCTGAGGTCTTCGTAGAAGCGAGATTATACCGCAGAAGCGGAGGTCGAATATGCAACAATTTCGATACAAATGCGGAAACGCTGGGCAGACTCTACTAAATCCCATTTCGAGGGTTAAAGTCATTTTATCATATTTCGAGATACAGAGCTCGAGTTAAGGCAATTTTTGAAATTTTTTTCACCATATGGATTGGGGTAAGTGTTCTCTACTCATTTTCAGTTATATTTCGTGAATCTATCTTCATTTTTGATAATTGGATTGTGAATTTTAAAGAGAAAACTGGGAATTTTTGTCTAAAGTTTCATATAGTAAATTTTCAAGTTTGGAACATCGATTTTGAGTAGGATTTGAATGAAACATGTATAGTTGAACTCGTAATTGAATGGGTTGTCGGATTTTGTTTTGTTGGGTTTTGAGGCGCGCGCCCGGGTTTGACTTTTTTGTTGATGTGGGCTTTTGATTAAAAATGTGGCCTTTATCGATTGGGTTTGTTTCCCTAGGGATTATTAGACGTGTTTGAGTTACTTTTGGCTAGTTTTGAGCCGTTTGAAGATCGATGCACGCAAGATGACATTTTGGAGCATCATTTGGCTTGCTCGATATTGGATTTGGCTTGTTCGAGGTAAATAACACTTCTAAACTTGGTGCTGAAAGTGTGAACCCCTGAATATACGTGATATATGATTGGTGTTGAGGTGACACACATGCTAGGTGACGGACATGCATGCGTGCACCATGTGAATGATGATTTGGTTATTTCTGTTGTACTGTGTAGTTACCTAATCTTATTTGTATCTATAAAATCTCTATGTGCTAGAGTAATTGAGCTGTGATCCATGTTAGAAACCATGTCTAGGCTATATGCTTATCCAATTTGTACCCACTAAGGTCATTTATGCTGTTGAGTTATTTGCTTATATTGCAATTACACACTCAGTCATACGCATTCACTTGAATATCACATCTCAATCTCTGTTACTATTTATTGATACATCACATCATCATTTTTGCGCTGATTTTCATGACATAGTGAGCCCGAGTGAATGGAAAGATTGATGACTGAATGAGGCCAAGGGCTTGATTGTGAGGATATTGATGGGATCGAGCTGCACGCCGCAACATGTATTATTGATCCGCAATGGGACCAGGCTACATGCCGCAGCAGGTTTTATTAATTCATGCCATGATTGGCTTATTATAGCGCTTGGGCTGGATCTGCCCCTCCGAAGTCTGCACACCAGGAGTGAGCACACTTGCTATTAATTTTTGGGTTGGATCTGCCATTTAAAGTGCTAAGGGTGAGTGTCGAGTTCGAGTGATCAAGTGCGAGTGTGAGGACTAAGTGACTGTGAGGATTGAGTGATTGGGAGAACTGAGCGAGTTGATTCACCGAGAGTATGGATGTGGTTTTATCACTGCATTGTACATTAGTTGGCATGCATACTTGTCATATAGGCATTGACATGCATTCCCTCGTGCTTTACGTATAGTGACACTTATGACATTCACATGCACATTGACATGTAGGCGTAGATATACACTTTCCTCATGGCATCTGATAATGAGACTTCTTAACCGTTGTTGCATGTTTTTGGGAAAAATTATAGATTTCTGAGTTACGCGCAATTTTTTGAGATTACAGTGAATGATTTGGGACTTACTATTATACTTGGAAAAGCATGTCTATTTCCAGTAACTGTGAACGAGTTGAGCATCATATATCTGAGTTATTTCTTGTACCACTTTTATTATATTGTTATGAACTATTACTGGTTATTGGTGTTGGAATCTGACCTTTGTCCCAGCTCGTCACTACTTTCAACCTAAGGTTAGGTTTGTTACTTATTGAGTACGTAGGGTCGGTTGTACTCATACTACACTTCTACACATTGGGTGCAGATGTTGGATGCTTATGTTGCAGTGTATGACGGCAGCTGGATTTGAAGATGTACTTGCGTTCCGGTCATAGCTGCCTCTTGTCCTTGGTAGCTTTAGAGATTTTAATCTGTTCATGTATATTTCAAGCAGATGATGTATTTATCTCAGACCAGCTTTGTAAACTCTAAATCTTAGAAGCTCATAATTTGTACAACCAGTCCTTGGGAATTCTTTGTATAACAGTTCAGTTGTATTATCATTTCTTCTCTTAATTAATCTTATTTGAATTGGTTTATTGTTAACTGGCTTACCTAGCAAGTTGGGTTATGTGCCATCACGGCTAGTTGGATTTTGGGTCGTGACAAGTTGTTATCAGAGCTCTAGGTTCATAGGTTCTACTAGTCACGAGAAAGTGTCTAGTAGAGTCTTGCGGATCGGTGTGATGACGTCCATACCTATATTCGAGAGGTTACAGAGCACTTAGGGTAAACTTCCCATCTTTCTTTCCTTATCATGCGATATTGATTCAGCTTGAAGCGTATCTCCTTGAATTCGTTCCACTCACTCGTATACGCATTTGAACGCTCGGTATAAGTTGTACATCAACGACTTGTGGATTCCATGGATGAGGTGCAAGATGTATTTTATGTGTGCTGAGGATGGGCCAGTCTGGAGGATTTGAGACCGAGTTTTGATTTTGTTGCTTTAGCACGGTTATTTCGGTTATGTGAGCATGTGATTTTGGACTTATATGTTCAGTAATGTCCCTATGAGTGAAATTTGTGGCTCGATAAGTGGTTGGATGGCTATATAATGTGTATGACGTGATTGCGGGAAGTGTTCTGATGGTTTGAATGTGACGGGAAGGGTTTGCTAGGACTATTGTGTGCTTGATTGCTGTGTTGATGTGATGTGTAGTCTCGAGTTATGAGTGTTGATGTTGCCCAAACTCACACCACAAGTATAGGTAGTGAGGCGGTCGAAGCAATAATAAATCCCAACATGAGTCAGGGTCGAACCCTTAGGGAGTTAGAATTAGGATTAGGTATATATTTAGTGTGATTGTGTGATGTGCCTCAAATTAAACTTCCACATTCTTCTTTTTGGTTCTTGTTGTTTTTCAAATGATAAAAGATATAGGGTCGTGACTTCCACCTAGGTGGTTACCTAACGAGTTGTAGACTCTAGGTCAAGTTTGATTAGTCGGGGTTGTAATATAGCAATCACACGCAATTACCCACTCTACTCCTCTCTGTAGTTTGAGTGATTTTGCCCAATTTGACTTTCTCAAGTCCACATGGGTATTGCACAAATCAAGTGATATATGCTCAAGTCGGGTCTTACTGTCTCTAGATTTGACCCTTTAATTGGGGCTATGCTCACAATCAAGTTTTCCTAGACTTAGTCTCTCTTTCTCTAATAGGCATGAACCAATATTTGCAACCATTAATTCTTGAGTACAAGCATGAACAAGGCTAAATAGCACTAACCCAATCACAAACAAGCCCTAAATCAAACACCCATTAAGTACCCAGACTAGGGTTGGGCCACAACCCTAGCCAGAAATTTAGCCACTCATGAAAAACGAAGAAATACAAGAAAAAATTAAGATAGAATGCCTAATATTAGATTAGGGAAAGAAAATATATTGTTTAGAAGTTAATCTAGTACAAAATTACTCAAAAAAGCAAAGAAAACCGGCTCAAGTGCTCTCCAAAAACTAAACTTAACTTAAAAATTACAAAAAGTTCTATTTATACTAAGCTAAAAATATCTGACAAAAATGCCCCTGCGAAGGTTGTGCGGCCGCATAATTATGTGTGCGGTCCGCCCAATGAGCTTTCGCGGCCGCAAAATTATAGTGCGGTCCGCATTCCTCGAACTGGGCTTGGCACTTAGGGGCTTCTGCGGTCCGCATAAAAATGAGTGCGGCCGCACTTCTAATTGTGCGCTGCACAAAAACAGTGCGGTCCACATTCCATCTTGACTCTTGATTCAGAGAGTTAGTTTTTGGGCCAAATGAAGGCATGCGGACCGCATAATTTTGAGTGCGGCGTCACTTGTCTTTCTGCGGCCGCACAATTATGGTGCGGTCCGCATGCCTTCATCTGGCCCAAAAACTAACTCTCTGAATCTCCTCTGCTGCGGCCGCACTAGAATTGTGCGGTCCGCACTTTTGGCCTTTTAGCCCTGTTTTGGTTCTTGTTCACTTTTGACTCCTTTATGAGTTGATTTTGACTTCTTTGACTCATTTCCCAATATTCATGTACAAAATCACATCTCATTAGTTCTTGGGAATACCTTTAAGCAGTTTCGAGCTAAAACGCAAGTAAAAGAGAGCAAATAAGCGGTCAAAATCCCTACTTATCAACTCCACAAAACTTAAGCTTTTGCTTGACCTCAAGCAATTAAGGCAATTCTCACCTCCACTAGAAAAAGGAATATTCCAGCTAGCCTAAGGTGAATAAATTACACATCAATTGGGACCAACAATTACCCACAACACATATGAATTATCAACAACGCAATGATTTGACTTTTTGAATACAGTAGTTCTAATGTGACACTAGAGCATCAAGAGTTGACTCTATCCATCAAGGAAGCTCGCTCTTTCACGTAGGCCATTGTGGATCCCAAAGTCCTCCTGCTCTACTCTCCATTAGCAAATCTCACTTTAGAATGTAACACTCGAATCAAAGATTGTGAAAAGTTCGCTTATCTCTCTCAAAAGAATGTCACAAGTCCGGCTCTAAGTACCATAAGATTGCCCCTTATGTAAATCACCACTAATGTAAGCTCACTCAACTTGAAATCATGATGGCTTTTTCGGGATGTAATGAATATTTTCTGGATCAAGGTAGATCTTGATGAAATAGAATGGGTTCATCTTTTCTTAAGCACTCCATTTTCTCATTTTGACTCATACTTTGTCGACTCTTTGAGTCAATGTCTTTTTCCTCAGGGGAACTAGAGAGACGTAAAGTCACTTTTTCTTGGTCATGACATTCATTTTTCCCCTCTTTTCTTTACTCTCCATACCTTTCATCATTGTTTCTTTGAATCTCTTTAATTTTCTACCTTATTCACTTTCTTTTTGGCATCTTTCTTTTTGTTCTTTCTTTCTTTTCTTTGCCTTCCCTTTCCTTCATTTCATTCTCTTCTTTGTACCTTTATCACTTCCAAACTCCTCGTATGTCCCCCAAACTTATGTTTTTGTCAATTGTTTCTCAAGAATGCTAAGGAAAGATTTGGTTCCAAGATAGGGTCATTACAAAACGGATAAAGGCTTGTAACGTGGTTATTGAAAGAAAAAGGGCTCAGGCTCAAATGGGTTCACTAGGGATATCACATTGGTAGGCTATGGAAGATTTCAAACTTCAAATCATATGAAGGAGAACCTACATTTATTTCTCAAGCCAAGCTACACATAGAATTTAGCCTAGAAAATATTCAGGGCAAGTTCTAGACTATAAGCACGGGTACTTGGACTTGCAATTCAATACCTCACCTCTCACGTTGTTGGATTGCTGAAGAGAGCGGAGTCGAGGGACCACAACAACCATTGTTAGATTTTGAATCACAAATGGCTCGACTTAACCACTCGATGACTATTAAGTCAACACAAGAGTCAAAAGGTCACAACTAGAGCTATTTTCTGCCAACAACTTGTTTTTAACCATAAGGCCGTAGGTAAATGTGTTGGTATAAAGTGAAGCATGCTTGAGACTCCTTTCAATTATTACTAATATATTTTCCAAAACATAAACAAAACAGACTCAATCCCTTAAGAAGGTTGTCACGCCATCTATCGTTGGGAAGAGCCACCGGGCTCACACAAAACCCACCTTTGGAAAGAACCCTGGCATTAAGAAAACCAAAGGCTTATTGTTCGCTCAATGAATGAAATAAGCTAAAAATTAAAAAGAAGCTACTATGGCAAATAAGAAGTTATACTACAAAGGAAAGAAAAACTAAAGAAGCTACAGAAAGCAAGATAAATGAATATACAATCCAAAAGGAAATGAATATATACAAAAGGGGAATGAATATATACATCAAATGTGAGGGAAGAATATAAACATACCAAAGACAAAATAAAGATAAAAAAAAAATAGTATAAGAGCTATTATAGGCCAAATCAAAATGTCAAAGTCAATCAATCAAAATAGACCACCCCTCGAATGAATATAAGCATTGTCCTCAATGCTTAACAAAAATAAGGACAGGGAAGGGTAGAGAGTTAAGAGAACTCCCTATGTGGTCTCAGTCTACACGGGATCCTCAGCACCATCGGTCTCTAGTTGTATCTCATCATCACCTGGCTGAGGAACAACAGGATTGCTGAGCATCTGGATCATCTCCTCAACGGTGTGGGCAGTTGCAACCGGCTCCTCAGACTGGCCGGCTACTGCCACTAGTGCCTTGGATACTGCGGGTGCTGCCTGTGCTACTGGGGCTATTGACTCCATAAGTAGGTCCAATGGTAAATCTCCAGTAGATGTAATATTTTCAATATCATTCCTCAGCTTCTCCACCTACTTCTTTGATGCTTGAGATTTCTGCATCTTGTTGACCTGTTTGCCCAAATCCTCAATGACCTTCCCATATGTCTCTAGGGTGTCCATAATGGTCTTCTGGTTGTCCATAATCTTCTTCAATGTTTCCTCCATTGACAGAGGTACGTGTGGCTCTGCTGGGGCTAAGGACTGTGCTGCAACAACATTGTATATGTCAATCGGCTTTGTAGTAGCTACTTACATCCAGTTGTTGAGACTCGCCAATGTCTAGGAGAATGGAAGTGCAGTCTGAGGATAAGTAGATGAAGCTGGCAATGATAATGGCACTGATAGTCTGGCAGAAGCAAGTGGTCCGGAAGATGAAGGTGGCATGGTGCTCTCCCGGTGGAAGGACCGGCTGTTGTGGAAGGCTCGGCAGCTGAATCAGTAGCCACTACCGCTGGCTCCTCAGACTGGCCAGCGGAGGTAGTTTCTTTACCCTTGAACTTCAGGTTGTCAGCTACCAGGAGGTGGTACCATGAGAAAAGCTTCTTGTCCTTTACCTCGGCGTCATAGTGCCTCGGCTCCACCCTTTGATCCTTGATGTATTTTGTGAGGAAGTTTGGATACGGATAGGATCTTTCACCCTTCTGGGCAGCTAAAGAGATGTTGGTGGACATGATAGCACCAACATTAACCGGATACCCAGCCATAATAGATGCCACCAAAACTGCACGGGGAAGTGGGAGGATGTTCTCATTGACGCATAGATCAATGTGGCTGCACACGAATGTTTGCCACCCTTTTGCTTCAAAGTTTAGGGTGGCTCGAACTATTAGAACCCTTGTTGTGAGCCACGGAGGTGTTGACCCTTGGATAGCCAGAATCTCAGCTAGCCATAGACGAGCTGCATCACCCATAGCTAGCTTTTCCAAGTATTGCACTGCTTCTACTTCTTCAAACCCTACATATGAGTTCAGTGCACAGGAGTCAAAAAGGATTTTCTGATTTCGGACTTTTGTCACTTTGGTACCCTTTTTGATGTGAGCAACGTTGGCATTGAATTCTTTGACTAAGTGATCATTTGCATCTAGAACGCTGGGGGTAAACCATTTCAATCCTTTGAGCTCTCGAGTTGTCTAAGGACATTGGGGTTGTGCTTGTTCAAATCTTTCATCAAGAATTATCGCTCAAGAGTGAGCGACCTTTGCGTCCACCATTCTAAGAATTTTGCAAAGGAATTTGCACTGACAAATCTGTCCTCCCAAAGCTCTAGCCTCCATGATCTCTCTAAACCTCCCACTGTAGTATCACCCCCTCTCCCATTATCTCGAAAATCATCATCATCGTCTAAATTAATTGGAGCAGCCGGAGCATGTGGGGAAGAGATCTCAAAGTCTCTACTACCCTCTTTCGAACCATCAGAAGAACTGGCAGAAAAAGATGACTCATCTACTTGGTGGAATCTACTAGGGAGTTATTGTGATTGGTCTTTCGGCTGTGCTTGCACGGAGTTACCCTCAGAAGCTTCCATAGAAGGGAGATACTCAGTGGTCTCAAAGGGTTCAGGAGTTCTGTTGGCGGATGCCTTTTTACTTATGGCTCTTTGGATTGCTAGGGGTAAGTTGCTTTTGCCTCGACCTCGGCCTCGGGAGGGTTCTGCCTCCCTTTTGATATATCACCTCTGCCCCTTGATCTAACCATTGTCTATAACACATAAATAGTAGAAATTGGTTAGAATTGAAGCTCATAGTATGTACAGATACATGTTTGAAAGTTGCAGTAAAGTAGTCTCAGAAGAGGCAGTGCGGACCGCACAAAAGTGAGTGCGGCCGCACAGCCCCAGGTTCAGACTACTGGGGTCTCTGATGTTTCATCAGTGCGGACCGCACAAAAGTGAGTTCGGCGCACAAGTCCACTGCAGACCGCATAATTTTGAGTGCGGCCGTACAATTCATTCACACACAAGCCCTAACTCAGAGAGCTGCGGACCGTACAAAAGTGTGTGTGGCCGCAAAGCTCAAAGTGCGGACCGCACAAAAGTGTGTGCGGCCGTAAAGAACAAAGTGCGGACCGCACAAAAATGAGTGTGGCCGCACAATTTGAATTTTTCAGGAACTACCTTACGATTCAGACAAATTTTTCAAAAAGTAGGCATGGTTCTTGGAAATTAAGCATGATTAGCTACTTACCCAGGCCCCACTTAACTTTTAAGATGCTACCCACATGATTCTAAGCAAAGATGACTAACTATTAACATTTTTAGGCATGTAATTAACCCTAGATCAAAGAACACAACAAAACAAAAAAGGAAGAATCTAAAGATGAAATTAACATACCAGCAATGAAGATGCAGGTGAGATTCAACACTGATGAAATGAGGGAAAATTGGGAACAATGAGGATATGCACTGTGCTAGCTTAGCTTCCGGGTTCAAAAGAGCGTAAAGTGTAAAAGGTTGAGTAAGGCCCTATTTATACGTAGACCCGTCTAGCCCAGATTTACCTAAGTGTGGCCGTACAATTTTGAGTGCGGTCCGCACTCCTTACCTGATCCTGTGAAGAATTGCTGCGGTCCGCACAAAAGTGAGTGCGGCCGCAGAATTAGTGCGGACCGCGCAAAAATGTGTGCGGCTGCAATTTGT
Organism: Nicotiana attenuata; assembly: GCF_001879085.1. Classification (NCBI taxonomy): domain Eukaryota; kingdom Viridiplantae; phylum Streptophyta; class Magnoliopsida; order Solanales; family Solanaceae; genus Nicotiana; species Nicotiana attenuata. The sequence goes on along the minus strand of NW_017670263.1, from coordinate 380,319 downwards.
TAAAGACTTTTGACTGGCCAAACTTCAGAGACCATTCATTTTTTATCTTGCAGTTGTGAGACCGCACACACAATTGTGCGACCGCGGAGTGTCATTGCGGTCAGCATAATTTTGGTGCAGTCCGCACTTTTGTGGCACTTAGCCAATTTTTTTGCACAGTCCCTGCATGCACACCCAATCCTGCATACACTCCAAAACTAGTTAGCACAAATCAATGTCTATCTAATCTAAAGAAGAAAAACAAGAAAAAGAGGAAGACATATGGGTTGCCTCTCAAGAAGCGCCTGATTTAACATCGCGGCACGAAGCAGATTACCAATCACTTATATTGAAGAACCACCACAATGTGGCCATCATCAACCTTGCCAAGGTAATGTTTAACCCGGTGCCCATTGACTCTAAAAACCTCCTCATTATTATTTTTCAAATCTAGAGCACCAAAGGGGGTTACATTCACTACTTCAAAGGGACCACTCTATTTTGACTTCAACTTGCCCGGAAACATCCGTAATCGGGAATTGAACAAAAGCACAGGATCACCCTTTTTAAACTCCTTGTTGTTGATGTACTTGTCATGGAGGTATTTCGTCTTCTCCTTGTAAAGGAATGAACTAGTGTAGGCATGATACCATAATTCATCAAGCTCATTCAATTGTGACACTCTTATATTTGCAGCGACATCCCATTCAAGATTAAGCCTCTTATATGCCCAAATGGCCTTATGCTCCAGTTTAACCGGAAGATGACACGCCTGCCCAAACACCAATCGATATGGAGACATCCCAGTTGGCGTCTTGTATGCCGTCCTATAAGCCCAAATAGCATCATCAAGTTTTCTTGACTAATCCGTCCGGTTGTCATTCACAGTCTTTGACAAAAATAATCTTGATCTCCCGCTTGGAGACTTCAACTTGTCCGCTCACTTGAGGATGGTAGGTGGTTGAGACTTTATGAGTGACACCATGACATTAATAGTCCCATGAAATCAATACACCAAACATCAAATATATCAATCTCCAAGATAGTGGTGAGGGGCATTCATCACAACGCTTGACAAGATCACTATCGTCCTTGTAGAGAGTAGGCCAATAGAATCCACAACTCAACACTTTTGTAGTTGTTCTAGCTCCACCATGGTGACTACCATACGATGAAAAGTGGCAAGCCTCAAGAATTCCTATTTGTTCTTCCTCCGGCACACATTGCCGGATCAAACCATCGGTACATATCCGGAAAAGATATGGCTCATCCCAATAATAGTCCAAGCCTTCCCGTTTGAGCTTCTTCCTTTGGTTTGAAGAGAACTCATTTGGTACAATGCTTCTCACAAGATAATTGGCTAAATCGGCAAACCATGACATCCTAGTCACTGAAACGGCTAGGAGTTGCTCATCGGGAAATGAATCATTGATCTCAAGGCCTTCATGTGCCTCCCTTCCTCCTCCAATCGAGACAAGTGGTCTGCAACTTGAATTTCACTACCCTTGCGGTCTTGAATCTGTAGATCAAACTCTTGCAATAGAAGAACCCACAAAATTAACCTTGCCGTGGAATCTTTCTTGCTCATCAAATATTGAAGCGCCGCATGGTCGGTGTGAACAATCACCTTAGTACCCATCAAATACAACCAGAACATCTCCATAGCAAAAATAATAGCAAGTATCTCCTTTTCGGTCACTGTGTAGTTCACATGAGCATCATTAATGGTCTTTCTAGCATATTAAACCGGATGGAAGATTTTGTTGATTCTTTTCCCCAACACCACTCCAACGGCAACATCACTAGCATCGCACATGAGCTCAAAAGGAAAGTTCCAATCCGGTGTGGTGATAATAGGAGTAGTAGTCAACTTGAACATAAGCAATTCAAATGCCTTCATATAATTTTCATTGAAATGGAACTTGGCATCCTTCTCCAAAAGATTGCACAATGGGTTTACCACCTTGGAAAAGTCCTTAACGAATCGGCGATAGAAACCCGCATGAACCAAGAAGCTCCTCACTCCCTTCGCGAATGTAGGGGGGAGGGAGTTCTCTCAATCTTGGCCTTGTCGACCTCAATACCATGCATTGAAATTTTGTGGCTGAGGACAATGCCTTGCTCGACCATAAAGTGTCAATTCTCCCAGTTCAACTCCAAATTTGTCTCCTCACATCTAGCCAATACCCAATCTAAATTGTTCAAACAATCTTGAAATGAATTGCCAACCGCAAAAAAATCATCCATAAAGACCTCAAGAATATCCTCCACCATGTCGGTGAAAATATCCATCATACACCGTTGATAAGTTGTCGGTGCATTACACAACCCAAATGGCATCCGCGAGAATAAGAAAGTACCATAGGGACAAGTGAAAGTGGTCTTCTCTTGGTCCTTAGGGACAATATGAATTTGATTGTAGCCGTAGTATTCATCAAGGAATTAATTAAAAGCATGTCCGACCAACCTATCAAGCATTTGATCAAGAAATGGAAGCGGGAAATGATATTTCCAGGAAACTTTGTTGAGCTTCCTATAGTCCATGCACACTCTCCATCTGGTGACAGTTCTTGTTGGGATCAATTCATTCTTGGCATTTTTTACCACAGTCATCCCCCTTTCATTGGGATACATTGCACCAGAGAGGTCCACGAGCTATCGGAAATGGGGTAAACAACCGCGGCATCCAACCACTTGATTATCTCCTTCTTTACCACCTCTTGCTTTGCTTCATTTAGCCTCCTTGATATTCAATGGAAGGTTTGGCACCCTCCTCCAAAATAATCTTTTGCATGCAAAAGGAGGGGCTTATGCCCCGGATATCGGCCAAAGTCCATCTGATTGCTCTTTTACTCCTTTTGTAGCACCACCAATGTGGACTCTACCTGCATTTTAGTTAAGCAAGAAAAAAAGGATAACCGGTAAAGTAGAAGAAGGGCCAAGGAATTCATAATTTATATGCGGGGGCAATGGATTTAACTCCAGGGTAGGAGGCTCCTCGATTGAGGGCTTTGTTGGAGGAGTCTTCCGGTATTCAAGATTCAAAGATAGCTTTTCGGGCTCATATGTGTAGGACTCCATGCCTTGTAATGCATTTACACACTCCACATAGCCATCAACTCTCTTCATCATCATCAAGGTTGAACAAAACGGCTTCCAATTTGTCTTCAACATTCATTGTGGCACCAGCATCATCAACAAGCACATCCGTTACCGAATCCACAAACGAACAAACTTCATTACTATTCGGTTGCCTCATTGATTTGCACACATGGAAGACCATCTTTACCCACCTGGAAAGTGAGCTCACCGGCTTCCACATCAACAGGAGTCTTCCTCGTTGCAATGAAGGTCTACCCAAAATCATAGGCACCTCGTAGTCCACTTCGAAATCAAGGATCGCAAAGTCCACCGGGAGGATGAACTTGTCAACTCGAACCAACACATCATCAATTATACCCAAAGGCCTCTTCATTGTTCGATCCTCCATTTGCAACCTCATGGATGTGGGTCTTGGTTTCCGAATTCTCAAAGTTTTGAACACCGAATAGAGCATCAAGTTGATACTTGCCCTAAGATCACATAATGCTTTGGCAAAGCCGGCACTCCAAATAGTGCAAGGGATTGTGAAAGCGTCCGGAGCTTCCAATTTCAGAGCCATTGAGTGCACAATAGCACTCACTTGATGAGTCATCTTGATGGTTTCATAGTATATTGATCCCTTCTTTGTTACTGAATCCTTCATGAATTTTGCATATCCCGGATGCCTCAACCAATGGTACATTAATCGACAAACTCTTAATCATATCAATAAAAAATTTGAATTAGTTTTCACTATTTTTCTTTGCAAGTCTTTGAGGGTATGGAGGAGGAGGCCTTGGCATTGCTGCCTTAGCCTTTGGCACTACTGGTTCCGGCATGTCAATCATGTGTTCCCTACACGGGTTCACTTCTTCTTGCGTCTCCTCCATACTTTCTTCAATATCAATTCTCACTTCTTCATTGGCTTGAAGCACATTGCTTGGGATTTCACCTTCTTGTACCACAACATCTTCATCCACAATCCTTCTTCGATTTGAGGTAGTTGCATCTCCACCTTTTCCACTTCTAGTAGTCACGGCCATAGCATGTCCCGTGTTATTCCCACCCTTCGGGTTCTCCACCGTATCACTAGGTAGTGCCCCCTTAGGACGAGTGTTCGATGCTTGTGAGATTTGGCCCAATTGTACCTCCAAATTGCGAATTGAAGTGTTGTGCGATGCTAGTTGAGCATCGAAGTTGGCATTCCTCTCCATTATCTGTTTAAACATCTTTTCAATTCTACGGATCTCATTGGAAGAAGAGCCCGGGCCTTGAGAAGGATAGGGAGGTTGATTGCTTGGTTGTTGAAAAATCGGGGGCCCTTGAAAACCCGAGCCCTGATTGTTGTTGTTGTTCTACCCTCCTTGATTGTTGCTACCCCAATTGCTTTGATTGTTTCCACCCTTATTGTCTTGATTATTACATCCCCAATTGCCTTGGTTACCTTGATTATTCCAATTACTTTGATTATTTTTGCCACCACTCTAATTGCCTTGATTTCCTTGCGACCTCTATTGTTGTTCATTTTATCCTTGAGCATTGTTTCTTTGGACTTGATAATTGTTGAGATATTGAACTTCTTCTTCTTGCTCATTGAACGAATCACCTTCACCAAAACCACTATCATCTTGCATGAATTGTTCCGGATGGTTTTGCATTTGTTGACCTTGTTGCCGTCTTTTGTTTACCATCATATTAACACCTTCCATTGCATGCACTTGTTTCAGCCCCTGAACTTGTTGAAGCTGAGCTTTGGCCAATTGGTTCATGGTAGTTGTCAACTCGGTAATAGCTTGCCCATGATCATGTAGCTCCTTCTGTAGGTGAATAACATTAGGATCACCTTGCGAAACATTGGCTCTACTTTGACATGCTGAAGAGCTATCAGCCATCTCATAAAGTATTTCACAAGCTTCGGCATAAGGCATGTTCATTAAGTTCCCTCCGGCGAGTTGATTTACCACACATTGATTTCTTGTGTTGATCCCCCTGTAGAAGGTTTGTTGGATCATGGCCTTAGTCATATCATTATTCGGGAACTCTTTAACCATGGTACGATATCTTTCCCAAATCTCATGCAATGGATCATTGGGTTTTAGCATGAATGCAAGAATCTCATCCAGAAGTTTCGCCATATGTCTCGGAGAGAAGAATGTGCAAATGAACTTCTCCCCCAACTCATCCCAAGTGTGGATAGAATGATTGGGCCATCTCTCTAACCAGTCCAATGCCTTTCCCCGTAGATAAAAGGGAAATAGCCTCAACCTCAGCGCGTCCCCAGAGACATTTGTTTGCTTGCTCCCCCAACAAGTATCGATGAACCCCTTGAGATGCTTGTAGGCATTTTGATTCGGAGCCCTGGTGAAGAATCCCCGTTGCTCAAGTAGTGTAAGCATCACGTTGGTGATTTGGAAGTTGCCCGCCCTAATGCGGGGCGGACTATAGCACTTGCATAACCCTCTTTTGGTAATTATCGATGGGCTGCCGCTCTTGGTAGAGATGGGGGAGGGACGGGAACATTATCTTGAGGTGGGCGGCCTCATCTATTTGCTTGAGGTTCAAGTGGAACCTCATTCATTTGGTGATCGTTCACTTCCTCCCCCAATGGGCACATTTCTTATGGGCTCGTTGTTGAGAGCCATTCTCGTATCTATTATCAATCCAAAAGCAAAGTTAGTGACTCGGAAGGAAAAGAAGACAAAGAACACACAAGCCTAAATATATAGCTAAATCCGTTTAACTCCGCGGCAACGGCGCCAATAAATGATGTCACTCAAACTCACAGAACAATTATAGGTAGTGAGGCGGTCGAAGCAACAATAAATCCCAACACGAGTCGAGGTCGAATCCTCAGGGAGAGAGAATTGGGATTAGGTATATATTTAGTGCAATTGTGTAATGTGGCTAAAATTACACTTCCACATTCTTGTTTTTGTTTTTACTTCTACTTTAGGCTATTGATTGCAAATATGACACTAGGAGACAATATGTTTGGGTTTGGTTGTTTTTCAAATGATAAAATATCTAGGGTCGTGAGTTCCACCTAGGTGGTTACCTAACGGGTTCTAGACTCTAGGACAAGTTTTATTAGTCGAGGTTCTAATATAACAATCACACGCAATTACCCACTCTATACCTCTCTGTAGTTTGAGTGATTTTGCCCAATTTTACTTTCTCAAATCCACATGGGTATTGCACAAATCAAGGCATATATGATGAAGTCGGGTCTTACTATCTCTAGATTTGACCATTTAATTGGGGCTATCAATTTCTTGAGTTCACCCCGATTTCTTGTTAGCCTAGTTTTCCTAGACTTAGTCTCTCTTTCTCAAGTAGAGACTAAGTAAAATAGGTATGAATCAATGTTTACAGCCATTAATTCTTGAATACAAGCTTGAACAAGGCTAAATATCACTAACCCAATCACAAACAAGCCCTAAATCAAACACCCATTAAGTACCCACAATAGGGTTGGGCCACAACCCTAGTTAAAAATTTAGCTACTCATGAAAAATGAAGAAATACAAGCAGAAACTAAGATAGAATGCATAATAAATGATTTGGGAAAGAAAATTTAATATTTAGAAGTTAATCTAGTACAAAGTCACTCAAAACAGCAAAGAAAAATAGCTCAGGTGCTCTCCCAAAACTAAACTAACCTATAAATGACAAAAAGTTCTATTTATACTAATTCGGAAAATATATGACAAAAATACCCCTGCGAAGATTGTGCGGCCGCATAATTATGTGTGCGGCCCGCACAATGAGCTTCTGCAACCGCACAATGATAGTGCGGTCCGCATTCCTGGACATGGGCTTGGCACATTGGGCTTCTGCGGTCCGCAAAAAAATGAGTGTCGCCGCACTTCTAATAGTGCGACCGCACAAAAATAGTGCGGTCCGCATTCTAGCTTGACACTAGAATTCCCATCTATCTAATCTTTGTCTTCTGCAGACCGCATAATTTTTAGTGCGACCACACTTGTCCTTCTGCGGCTGCACGATTATGGTGCGGTTCGCATGCCTTCAGCTGGCCTACTGTTGGCCTTTTTGCCCTATTTTGGTTCTTGTTAACTTTTGACACCTTTATGAGTTGATTTTGACTTCTTTGGTTCATTTTCCAATATTCCTGTACAAAAGCACATTTTATTAGTTTTTCGGAATACCTTTAAGCATTTTTGAGCTAAAACGCAAGTAAAAGAGAGCAAATAAGCGATCAAAATCCCAACTTATCAAGTGTATTGAAGGATCTTTCATGTTGCTTAATTGTGGAAAAAATTAGATTCTCATGTCTTATTGATGAGTTCAGACTCGGGAAGATTAAGTGATTGCGTAGTAGTTGTGGCTGTGAAAGGATATAGAGAGATGTCAGTTTGAGGCAAAGTAGGTTGGTTATAACCTGCAGGGTGATCTATGGATGTTTGATCCTTCTGATGTTGTGTAGAGGATTTACTTTCTACTAGTGGGTTATATTTGTGCGATTTGAGTTTGGATCGGTTGTAATAGTTGACCTAACCGTCACGAGGATGAATGCGAGATTTGTAGATGATTTGAGGTGTTAGATGGTTTGTATTACATGAGCTTATGAAGGATTTTCTTGAATCTCACAGCGGTATTATGACAGTAATGCGGTATGGTTATTGTAAGTTACCAAATCTTTTATTCCATGGCTTTGAGCCAAGTGGGGAAGTCTGCTATCGACGAGTTGATTGCATGGTAATGTTTTGTACCGGTTTCGGTTTGAGGCATACTTGTGAATCACTTATGACTTGCAGAGGTTGAGATAAAGGATGGCTTAAGCAATGAAATTTCCGGAGGCATGGTGTATTACACTCCATGGGTATATGGGAATCATTGAATGATTGATTTGTTATTCGTAAAGGATGTAGTGCGCGTGGAGTAGGAATTTACTCGATTGCATTAAAGCGGGGTTACTTTTATTGGTGTTGTTGTGCTAGTGGGGCACATGTCGTTTGGCCGGTTTGGACGGTGCAATTGAGATTTGAGCTGAGTGGATGACTCTCGAGAAGGTTCTAATGGATTCAAGATTTATAGGTAGCAAATGAGATTGTTTCGGATTTGTATATGGCTAGGATCTGAGATTTACCATGGATGGTGTCGAGACTCACAGGATTTCTATATCATTATGGTTTATACATTTCAATATCAGGAAGGTGAAGGAAATGACTTTAAATTCACAAAAGACTTTTTAAGAGTAGGTGTCTCGGTTGTGGTACTCTTGGGGTGCTTAAGAGGGAATACAATGGCTTATGGGCCTTAGAGCGATGTGGTTTTATGCTAGGATCTCATATGGTGAGTTTGGATAAGGATCGTGGTGTTATAGCAAGGAGAATTATCAAATTTAAGGCAATTAAGAAGAAACTCGGAGGAGACAAGACAACTTGGCAGTAGGTTCGATCAGTATGGTAATTGTATGCTTGGTTCTTTTAGTTCTTATGATGTGTTGAGTCTCTACAGGTGATTTGTTGCAATACTCTTGGGTTTGGCGACCTGCATGGCTTGGTTGAGTTAGAGAGATTCAGTTTTGATGGCTTTGTAACGTGTTAATAGGTTTCGAAGAGTGTTTGATGGTTTCTACCACGGTTTGAGATTGATATTTCCTATTGGCATGCGGAGCATGTTGCGTATTGTGATTTTCTCCTGGATGGGATCAATGCAAGGTTCTTACTGATCGAGTATGTATTCTGTTGGTGACTAAGAGTTGATTATGGGATTCTCGTACTTTTCATATGATGGCATGATAGATGCGGTGTGTTGTGTGGCATTAAGATTTGCGTGTGCAACATCACGGTTTAGTTTTTAAGGGAAGGTCTTAAATTCATAGACATCATGGACGGTTTCTGATACTTTGATGAATGCGATAACTACTTGGTATTGCCTAAGAAGGGTGCGCATCTCAGAAGGCGCACTGAATTTTAACTTGCGGATGCTTCATTGGTATTGCGGTACTTACTTGGTTGATCGACTGCTAATATTCAAATTTTGCTATGCGGCACAGAAGAATTATAGAATTATTCCTCGTGGGATGATCGTGTATGAGAGATGTGTTAGACATTCGGGCGGTAGAGTTGGGATCATATATGGTAATTCGTGTGTTATATGGATTTGGAGACTTGGATTTCTTGGAAGCAGATTTTTTTGTGGTGGTGGACTGTGAAGTTGTTGCCAAAGCTAGCCAGATGATAGTATGATTTATTTTTAGGTCATTGCGAACTTTTGGAGGGTTAATTATCTATTTGTGGATGACCGGAGTTGATTTTGGGGCTCATTGGTAGGCCTAACGAGGATGTGTATCCTACACTGGGTCGGATTTGTTGACTCAACACGGTTAGTGTTGAAGGGTGAGTCACTCAGTTAGAGTTGAGCTTGTTCGTGTTCTGATGTGTTCTATGAGTTACCCTTCTATGCTACGAGGGGTTGTGATTTGGTTGTTATATGTTTCCATGGTGCGGTTCTGTTTGGGTCTTGTAGCGGAATTCGAGCGGAATGGTTACTGGGGTGTGGAATGGTTGATTACGCCTTAGTTATGGCCTATTACCGATTGTGATATATGGTGTTGTTTGCTTCTCCATGCTTATGGTCATGCACTTTGGATTCTTGACGTCGAATTGCGCGTGGTTGTTGATTTTGAGCACTGTGACTTGAGGTATTTCATGTGGACCGGTGTTTGGATAGGGTCACGCATTGTAACGAAGTTATGTTTGGATATGATCCTTTGTGTTAGATTCGTGTGTCTTGGTTCTACTATGTATGATGGGCTCATATCATTATGGTTGTGGTGGTACTAGTTGAACTTGCGGGACAGTTCTTTGTTTGAGTCATTTTCCATGATTGAGTACATTTGGATTGTTGCATATTGGTGCATGGATTGCACGATTGTGACTTTAGGTTGTATTGGAATGATACTATGGGATTTGATTACGGTATGTTTGGAAGAATAATATCGGAAGCAGGCTTAGGATTTGGCTTTGGTTCTTGTCGAACGAGAGAGAGCTCCATTACTTGTTGAGCTGATGAGTGATTAAGAATTTCGACGTGATTGGCAGTGTATAAAGTTTCAGAATAAGATTTTAGTTGATATGGGGTTTGTTACCGGTATCGGGTTGGTTATCGAGAAGCTATTGCAGTCGGAAGTTATTGCTATGAGTATTTGTGTTATGTGGTATATCATGTGATTGTGCCTTGGGTTATGGTTATGGCTTGATGCAGCTTGTTACGACTTATACAATGTGTAGATGCGAGATTTGGGTCTTATAGGAAATTTCAGATGTTGGTAATTGGATTCGAAGGTTTATGGGTTAAGGTTGAATTAAGGATCTTCAATTAGGTTGTGTCGTCAGGCTTATATAGATTAAGGTGACGTGGGATCACCCTCAGGTATGTGCATGGTAAGGTTACATGGCATTTTGATGGCTTTGGAACGACTCTTGGCACGTTCGAGGATGAATGTATGTTCAAGTGTGAGAGAATGTAATGACCCGACCGGTCGTTTTGAGCATTTGCACTTTGCTCTGTAGTTTGAGGGCATGAGTAGCTCTGTATGATGTATTACGACTTGTGTGAATCATCGATTTTGGTTTTCAGGTTATTCAAAATTAATCTGGAAGAATGAATTTCATGATTGAAGCTTTAAGGTTGGAAGAGTTAAACAAGTTTGACTTTTAGTGTTTGATCTCATATTGGAGTTTGATGGTTCTGCTAGGTCTGGATGGTGATTTTGGACGCGGGCGTATGCCCGAATATGCATTTGGATATTTCTAGAAGGTTTCGGCGCTAATTGGCGGAAGTTGGAAATTTGAAGGTTTTGAAAGTTCATAAGTTTGACCGCGAGTTGACTTTGAGGATATCGGATTTTGATTGTGGTTCATGGAATTTGAATAGCTTTGTTATGTCATTTGAGACTTGTGTGCAAAATTTGGGTTCATTCCGGTTTGATTTGATATGTTTCGGAGCGAGTTTTGGAAGTTGAAAGTTAAAAATTCATTTAAGTTTGATTGTGGTGTGATTCGTCGTTTCGATGTTGTTAAGTGTGATTTGAGGCCTCGAGTAGGTCCGTCTTTTGTTTCGGGACTTGTTTGTATATTCGGGCGGGGTCCCGAGTGGCTTAGAGGAGTTTCAGACGAGGCTCGGATCACTTTGGATTATTTTGGCTAAGGCAGGTTTGGTAGGGGTTCTGGTGTGACCGCACCTGCAGAGGTTTGGGCGTAGGTACAGAGCCTCAAAAGCCGCACATGATTCACATGAGCGGAGGTGGAGCTGGGAGCAGGCTCCGTAGATGCGAGAAACGGGCCGCACCAGTAGAAGCGGTGCGTTGGGGCGCAAGAGCAAGAATATGCGCGGGTGCGATGGCAGCGCCGCATCTGCGAAAGCGTACATGCGAAGTAATAGTCCGTAGATGCAATGCTAATTGGGTACTGAGGTCTTCGCAAGAGATAGATTATACCGCAGAATCGGACTTCGCAGATGCAAGAATATGGATGCAAGTGCATAAATGCTAGGCAGACTCTAATAAATCCCATTTCGAGGGTTAGAGTCATTTTATAATAATTGGAGCTACGGAACTCGGATTAAGGCGATTTTTTCAATGATTTTCACCATATGAATTGGGGTAAGAGTTCTCTACTCGGTTTTAGTTATATTTCGTGAATCTGTCTTTGTTTTTGGTAATTGGATTGTGAATTTTAAAGAGAAAATTGGGGATTTTTATCTAAAGTTTTATAGAGTGAATTTCATAGTTTTTGAACATTTATTCGGAGTCAGATTTGAATGAAACTTGTACGGTTGAACTTGTAACTGAACGGGTAGTCTGATTTTGTGAGTTTTGTCGGGTTTCGAGGTGTGGGCCCGGGTTTATTTTTTGGTATATTTTGGGATTTTAATTAAATATTCAACCTTTATCGATTAGGTTTGTTTCCTTTGCCATTGTTTGATGTGTTTGACTTACTTTTGGCTAGTTTTGAGCCATTCAGAGGTCTGTACGCGCAGCACAGCATTTTGGGGCATCATTTGGCTTGCTCGATATTAGATTTGGTTTGTTCGAGGCAAGTAACACTTCTAAACCTGGTGCTGAGGGTATGAACCCTAGAATATACATGATATATGTTTGGCGTTGAGGTGATGCACATGCTAGGTTACGGGCATGTGGGCGTGCACCGCGTGAATTGTGACTCGATTATTTCTAGGGTACTGTGTAGTTACCTAATCTTATATGTATCTATGAAATCTCTACGTGCTAGAGTAATTGAGCTGTGATCCATGTTAAAAACCATGTCTAGGCTATATGTTTATCATGTCGGGACCCAATGAAGTCATTTCTTCTGTTGAGTTATTTGCTTACATTGAAATTATATACTCAATCATATGTATTCATTTGCATATCGTATCTCAATCTCTATTACTATTTATTGATACATCACATCATAATTTTTGCATTGATTTTCATGACATTGTGAGGCCGAGAAACTGCAGGGATCTATGACTAAGTGAGGCCGAGGGCTTGATTGTGAGGATGTTGATGGGATCGGGCTGCACGGTGCAGCATATATTATTGATTCAAAATAGGATCGAGCCGCACATCGCAGCAGGTATTATTGATTCATGCCATGATTGACATATTATAGCGCTTGGGTTGGATCTGCCAATCCTGAGTCTGCACACCCACAGTGATTGTCATTGCTATTGATTATTTTGCTAGATCTTCCCCAGGCTCGATCTGCCCTGTGTAGTGCTGAGTGCGAGCGCCGAATGCGAGCGACCGAGCTCGAGTGCCAAGTGAATATGAGGACTGTGACTATGAGGATTTATTGGGAGGACCCAGTGAGGTGATTCATCGAGAGTATGCATACCGTTTTATCACTTCATTGTATTACAGTTTGCATGCATACTTAACATGTAGGCATTGAGATGCATCTCCTCAAGTTGTACAGTATAGTGAGACTCATGACATTCACATGCACATTTTCATCTAGGCATAAAGATGCACTTTCCTCATGCCATCTCATAATGAGATTTCTTAACTAATGTTGAATCTTTTTGAGAAAAATCACAGATTTTCTAACTTCCTCACATTTGTTTTGAGATTACAGTGAAAGATTTGGATTTACTGTTACACATGAAAAACATGCCTATTTCTTCGTAACTGTGGACGAGTTGAGCATAATATCTCTGAGTTAATTCTTGTAACACTTTTATTATATTGTTATGAACTGTTATTGGTTATTGGTATTCGACTCTGACCTTTGTCACAGCACGTCACTACTTTCAACCTAAGGTTAGGTTTGTTACTTAGTGAGTACACGGGGTCGGTTGTACTCATACTACACTTCTGCACCTTGCATGCAGATGTTGGATGTTGATGTTGCTATGTATGGAAGGAACTGAATTTGAAGATGTACCTGCGTTCCGGTCATAGCTACCTCTTATTCTCGGTAGCATTCGAATTTTTAATTTGTTCATGTATATTTCAAAACGATGATGTATTTATCTCATACCAGCTTTGTACACTCTATATCTTAGAAGTTCATAATTTGTACTACTAGTTTTTGGGATTTCCTTGTATAATAGTCCAATTGTATTATTGTGACGACCCCAGTTCGCCCTGCGTGAACTGTCGTGATGGCACCTAGTATCTACAACTAGGTAAGCCTTACAAGTGCGGAAAAATAACTAAACTTACGGAAAGAATAATCAAAAACAAAATAACTGAATGGAAACAATAGTTAAAATGCCACTCGGCATATACAACACGACATTCTCAAACCAAGTACACTATCCCAAAACCCGGAATCTCATGAAACCACAAGCCATTGAATACCTAACAGTGTCTAACTCCAGATTTGTCTAATCAAAGAAAAGAAATACAGAAGGGCTAATACTTAAAAGTGAGAATAGAAAGGGACTCCTCGGTCTGCGAACGCGGCAGATATACCTTGAAGTCTCTACAGAAACGCCTCGCCTCAAGGACGATAAGACTGAGCGAAAGTACCTGGATCTGCACATGAAAAACATGCGCAGAAGGGGCATGAGTACACCACAGCGGTACTCAGTAAGTGCTAAGCCTAACCTCGGTCGGGCAGTGACGAGGAAGGTCAAGGCCCTACTGAGGTTATATAAAATATAAGGGTTAACAGTGTGAAATAAAACAGTATAAATAACTGTAACAGTAACAAATAACATAGAATTGAAAGAACAACAACAACTAGAACAGAGACAAACAAACCACGGAAAGAAATACAGCTCAACACAGAGATAACAACCGGGGCACCTTCCAGGATACCGTCCTGTAGTCCCAATTACAATTGTCCAGTGGATCTCCCAGGATACCGTCCCATAGTTCATCATATATGTGTCCAAAGGATCTCCCGGGATCCCGTCCCGTAGTCCAACTATCAATGCGCGGGGGATCTACCGGAATCCCGATCCGTAGTCCCCAAATATAAATACCCAGTACTGGGGGAATCTACCGGGTGCATTCCCGCTGTTCCATATAACTGTGCAGGGGGACCTACCGGGAATCTAACCTGTAGTCCCAAAGTAAATGTGCAGGGGGATCTACCGGGAATCTAACCCATAGTCCCAAAGTAAACAGACAAGGGGGGGATCTACCGGGAATCTAACCCGTACTCCCAAAGTAAATACACAGCAACAGAAAGAAAAATATTCAGAGAAGGGAAATTTCATATCAAGGCAACAAATAATTCTAGCCTAGCAGGCTGCACAGAGTTCAGGTAAACAGATTGCACAATTAAAGCAATTAAATCACTAAGACATGCTTTCCTAAGCTAACGACAGGCTTAATAGTACAAGTAATATAAGCAGGAGAAGAAACATACTAATAAGTACTTAAAGAAACCGAATTTCCAACAATTTGCACAAGTACGCGCTCGTCACCTCACGTACAAGGCATTTCAATTACCAAATATATCAAACCTAAGGGGAAGGTCGCCCACACAAGGTTAGACAAGCCACTTACCTCGAACCGACTCCAAAATCAACTCGAAACCACACGTTTGCCACGAGTATCCGACTCCGAATGGCCCAAATCTATTCAATTCAATTACATATTGTAAATAACATCTCAAGAAACTGATTCTATAATTAAATTCTAAGCTAATACGCGAAATTATGTAAAATGACCAAAATGCCCCTAAGGCCAACATCTCGGATTCGGATGAAATTAATATTTTCAGAACCCTCGTACTCTCACGAGTCTAACCATATAAAAATCTCTCAAATTGGAGGTCAAGAACCCACTCACATCTCAATAATTAGGTCTATGAAGTTTTTATCCATTTTCCATTCAAAATCCGAAATTAGATGATGAAATTAACTAAAGATTGATGAAATATAACTAGAAAGGGTTAAAGAATCGTTACCCAATGATCTCCTCTTCAAATCCCTCTCAAAATCGCCCTCTCTCGAGCTCCAATTCAATTTTTCTAACTTTGATACTAAACCCTCGAACTCACTATTTCTGGCCAGTGAATTCCGCATCTGCGGTCAAGGGACCGCACCTGCGGTCCTGCTTCTGCGGAACATTTGCCGCATCTGCGACTTCATTAAAAGGGCCAGGAGCCGCATCTGCGGTTCTTCTTCTGCATCTGCGGAACCTGGAAGCCACCCAAAAATCCGCATCTGCGGTACACCTAGCCGCATTTGCGGCGCCGCATCTGCGGTCCCCAAACCTCTGATGCGAAAATATCAGAAGCAGCAAAAGCTGCAATCCCTCAACTTCAAAAATCTTTCCGTTAACCATCCGAAATCATCCCGAGGCCCAGGACCTCAACCAAAAGCACCAATAACACCTAATACCTTATTCAAACTTGTACCAATCCTTAAACCACCTAAACCAACGCCGGAAACTCGAATTAATCAATGATTCAAGCCTAAGAACTTCAAGTTCTCACAAAACACGCTTCCGATCAAAAACCTAACCAAAACACGTCCGGATGACCTAAAATTTTGCACACACATCCCAAATGACATGACAGAGCTACTGCAACTTCCGGAAATCCATTCCGACCCTCGGATCAAAATCTCACTATCGGACCGGAAACTTCAAAAATTCAAACTTCGGCATTTCAAGCCTAAATTAGCTACGGACCTCCAAAACACATTCCGAACATGCTCTTAACCCCAAAATTACCTAACGGAGCTAACGGGACCATCGGATTTCCATTCCGAGGCCGTCTTCACACTATTCTAACTATGGACCATTTTCCAACACTTAAGCTCTCCTTTAGGGACTATGTGCCCCAAAACTCTCCGAAACTCAAAACCAAACGTGCCGGCAAACCAAAATAGCAGAAAAGAACTTAGGGGAAGCATTTACTAGGGGATCGGGGCGTAAATTCCAAAAACGACCGGCTAGGTCGTTACATCCTCCCACACTTAAACATTCGTTCATCCTCTAATGAGCATAAAGAACATACCTGAAGTAGTGAAAATATGAGGGTACTGGCTACGCATATCCCGCTCGGTCTCCCAGGTCGCCTCCTCGACCGGCTGACCCCGCCACTGAACCTTCACGGACGCAATGTTCTTTGACCTCAGCTTCCTCACCTGCCTGTTCAATATAGCCACTGGCTCCTCAACATAGGATAGATCCTTCTCCAACTGGACTGAACTGAAATCCAACACGTGCGACCCTGAAGGAACTCGCGTCCTTCTCTCGTGACTTCAGGCGCTCAAGTTTGCGTCATTCATCCGGTGCTAACGGGTCACGTCATCCACAGCCTCTTGCCCTACCCATGCTTTCCGCTTTCCTCTCGCATCATACGGCTCCATCCCGGAGGACCTTCCCTTTCCTTTGACCAACGGGTCCTCAAACCTTTATGATTTCGTGCCGAACCTGGTCTCCATCTTCGAACTTCTCGTTCGATGAGAACCCAGGTCTCGCTGTTTCCGTTTTCTAGGTCACGCTTTAGTAAGGGGGAAAGGCAGTCCGCTTACCATATACAGAAGATCGATATCGCACAGAAGACCTGATATCGCCCTATTTGAGATACTGATTCAAGTCTTAGTACTAACGAATGATCAAAGTCAACAGTTAGTCTTTCAGGTACGCCACCTCCTTGAATAGCAAGATCCTTCTTATTAGAGCAATCCTTACTTTTCTTCCGTCGGGAAGAAGTGTTATCGAACGATTTCCTGCAATTCTTCCCAGTATGGAATGAGTAAAGAATCAAGCTACAAGTCTCGATCTATACGAAACGCACTGGTTTTTTTTCTTTCTTTCGGTTTCATTGATAACAGAAAAGGGGTCAGTAGAGGACAGGAGATCAACTTCAAGATGAGAAAAGATAGCTGAGAAAGCATCTTGGCGAAGATAAAAGAGTTCGACACCTGAAAACCCCAAAACAAAGCCCGTATTCTTCCTAAACCCCCTATTCTTAGCATGACGGATATTGAATAAAGGGACGACCGAGGGGGTACTGATTTGAGCGAGGCATAAAGGACCCTTTTTCCATACTTCANGTTGGTAAGCCAGTATATGCATGCTCCTTGTCAAGCACACCTACATGTAGTATACAGGATCTTGAGGTACCTCAAAGGTTATCTTGGCAAAGGTATGATCTATACTAATCATGGCCATGGGAGAGTTGAAATCTATAGTAATGCTGATTGGGGTGGGTCAGTAGAGGACAGGAGATCAACTTCAGGATGAGAAAAGATAGCTGAGAAAGCATCTTGGCGAAGATAAAAGAGTTCGACACCTGAAAACCCCAAAACAAAGCCCGTATTCTTCCTAAACCCCCTATTCTTAGCATGACGGATATTGAATAAAGGGACGACCGAGGGGGTACTGATTTGAGCGAGGCATAAAGGACCCTTTTTCCATACTTCAGGAGGAAGAGATCGCCGGGTTCAACTTCCACTGGTGATGGCGGATCACCGTGATACCTCCGGAGCATCGAAACATGAAATACCGGATGAACCCCTGCCAGGCTGGGAGGTAAGGCAAGTTCATAGGCAACCTCCCCAACTCGCCTCAATATCTCAAAAGGACCAATAAACCTCGGACTCAATTCCCTTTTTTCCCAAATCTCATAACACCTTTCATAGGCGAGACCCGAAGCAGAACCCGCTCTCCAACCATGTAGGAAACATCACGAACCTTCCGATCCGCATAACTCTTCTGTCTGGACTGGGCTGTACGGAGTCTATCCTGAATCACCTTGACTCTCTCCAAGCATCCTGAACCAAATCTGTGCCCAATAATCGGGCCTCGCCCGGCTCAAACCAACCCACCGGAGATCTACATCGCCTACCATATAAGGCCTCGTACGGTGCCATCTGAATGCTAGACTGATAGTTGTTGTTGTAGGCAAACTCTGCCAATGGCAAGAACTTATCCCAAGAGCCTCCAAACTCAATCACGCACGCACGGAGCATATCCTCAAGAATCTGAATAGTGCACTTGGACTGTCCGTCCGTCTGGGGTGAAATGTTGTGCTCAACTCCACCCGAGTACCCAACTCCTGCTGTACGGCTCTCCAGAACCTCGAGGAGAACTGAGTACCTCTGTCTGAAATAATGGAAACTGGAATACTATGCAGACGGACAATCTCCCGGATATAAATCACCGACAACCGTTCCGAGGAGTAGGTAGTACACACAGGGATGAAATGCGCAGACTTGGTCAGCCAATCCACAATAACCCAAATGGCATGGAACTTCTTCAAAGTCCGTGGGAGTCCATATACGAAGTCCATGGTGATCCGCTCCCACTTCCACTCCGGAATCTCTATCTGCTGAAGTAATCCACCCGGTCTCTGGTGCTCATACTTCACCTGCTGACAATTAAGGCACCGAGCTACAAACCCAACTATATCCTTCTTCATCCGCCTCCACCAGTAGTGCTGCCTCAAATCCTGATACATCTTTGCGGCACCCGGAGTGGATGGAATGCCGCGAACTATGGGCCTCCTCTAAAATCAACTTCCGAATACCATCAACATTGGGTACATAGACCCGACATTGCATCCTCAACACCCCATCATCTCCAATAGTCACATCTCTGGCATCGCCATGCTGAATCTTGTCCTTGAGGACAAGTAAATGAGGGTCATCATACTGCCGCTCCCTGATACGATCGAATAAGGAAGACCGAGAAACCCCACAGGTTATGTTGGCCCAAGTTCAGATGAAGTTTTGAAGATTGACAAATGAACTCAGTCATGGACCAGGTTCATCATATGAGACACAATGTTTATCTACTTATACATGTGAGATGCACGTGAAGAAGATAAGTCTCAAGGATCAAGCAGCAATATCTTCTGAATTGATCGAAAAGGTTGCATAAAGGATGAGGAGATGAAGTCTTCTAATGTGAAGAGAACTTAATCCAGATCAAGGATAAGGGTTGGAGTTTGTATTGTTGTAGGACTCAAATTTGACAAAGGATCATCAATTGAGTCTCAATCAAACTCTGATTACTAACTCATTAAATAACAATGATTGTTCTCTTTTACAGGTGTTGCACAAACGCAGAAGTAAAACTAAATTGAGAGCAAAAGAAATTTTGCAAGCAATTTATGTGAAATTCAAGTGTGCATTCCTGAAGCTACTTGGACAAGATAGAAGAACTAATTCTATTGTGTTTATTCTTATTCTAGTTCAATTGTAGTAGGTGGTTTAAAGTTGTACCTTTCCAGCTTTCATAGAAGCAATTGTATTAGGTACTTTGAGTATTCAAGTTAGAGTTCACTTGAAAGTGTCGCAGCAGTTGAGGCTGTGTGCCACACTGGGATTAGAGTTTAATCCTTAGGTTCACAAGAGTTTTGTAAATGCTGTTTTTGGCTCTGTGATTTTAGTGGAAGTTTGGGAAAATTCTACTGAGTAGTATGTCGTGGTTTTTTCACCTTTTGAGCCAGGTGTTTTCCACGTAAAAATCTCTGAGTTCTTTATTTTATGCACTTTTAATTCCGCAAACAGTAGTAGTAAGTACACCTAGAAGAACCAGGTTCTTCTAGAGCGAAAATTGGGTACCACAAAAATCACCCTCCCCTCTTGTGTGGTATTGACGTTTAGAACATTAATTGGTATCAGAGCAGGTTATCCTTGAAGAGGCTAACACCTTAGGAAAAGATCAACATGAGTGCACCACCTGGGAACTGGGAAGGGCAATCCACTGCTAGACCTCCAATTTTCAATGGTCAGTACTATTCTTGGTGGAAGAACAGGATGAGAGATCACATCATACGGGAAGAATATGAACTTTGGGACATAGTCACTGATGGTCCCCTAGCAACCACAAAGAAGAATGCTGAAGGAGTTGATGTGCCAAAGACAATGGCTGACTGTACTGCTGAAAATCTGAGAAAGTGGGAGAAAAATGCTAAGGCCAAGAAATGGCTGGTGTGTGGACTAGGTCAAGATGAGTACAGTAGGATCCAAAGATGTACTATTGCTAAGGAGATATGGGACACTTTGCAAGTGGCCCATGAAGGAACACCTCAAGTGAAAAGATCAAGAGGAACATTGTTGTATTCTCAATATGAGAATTTTACTATGAAGGAAGGAGAAACTATCCAGGAGATGTATACTAGGTTCACTACACTGACAAATGAACTTAAGTCTCTTGGAAGGGTTATTCTTGAAGAAGACAAGGTTGAGAAAATTCTGACAAGGGTTCTGCCAGTCACATGGGAAAGCAAAATCACTGCTATTCAGGAATCCAAGAATATTGCTACTCTCAGACTGGATGAACTAATTGGAAATCTGACTACTTATGAAATGAGAAGGCAAACCATGATGATGGATACACCCAAGAAGGAGAAAAGCTTAGCTCTCAGAATTGCTGAAGGTTCAGATCTGGAAGATGATGAGATGGCTATAATCACTAGAGATTTTAAAAAGTACCTGATGAGAGGAAAGGGTTCTTCAAGAGGTACAACCTTCAACAAGACAAGAGCTCCTGAGAAACGGACCAATGAGGGTTGCTACAAATGTGGTAAGACTGATCACATGATCAAAAATTGCCCTCAATGGGAAATTGAGTGGAAGAAAGAAAGAATTGAACGAAGGAACAGGAAGAAGGAACAGGTTCAACCAAAAAGAAACAAAGGTTCAACCAAGGCTATGGTTGCTGCTTGGGGAGAAACCTCAGATGAAGACTCAGAAGATGAAGCTGAGGAAGAGAAAGCACTGATGGCCATTGGAGAATCAGATGATGAACAAGAGGTAAGTATTCTTCATCTCAAAGACAAGATTAAATTCTTGTCTAAAGAAAAGTTGGCTGAGCTATTACTAGATTTCATTGATGAATCTGAAGTAGTTAACAATGAGAAGGAAGTTCTGTCTAGGGAATGTGTGATCCTAAAAGCAAAATGCAAAAGTCAGAGTCTAGGGCAAATGAGACTGATAACAAAAATGCTGAGTTGAAGAACCAGGTTCTTGAACTTGACAACAGTGTCCTAGAACTTAGGTCTGAAAACCTAAAACTGAAATTAGGAACAGGAAAGAAGAAAGCTGATCACACATATCTCACACTAGAAGAAAATTTGGGAAAAATGAAAGATGAATTGTATAACAAAGATGAATTCATCAAAGGCTTAAAGGAAGATCTAGGAAAGGTGAAACATGAACTAGACAGAACTTGCAAGTGGAACAAGGCTTCTGATGCACTCTCCTGGCTGCAAGAGCATCACAGTAGCAACAAAAGAGGACTTAGCTATGGGACTCAAGCTCCAAAATGGGATCCTAAAATCAAGTACCTCACACTTCCTGAAAATAAAATCTGCACACACTGTGGTAAGACTGGCCATTATAAATATGAATTTAAGGCAAAAGAACAAGCCGGTCAAAAGAACAAAGCTTTTGTTCAAGAAAAAAATAAGCTGCCTGGATGGGCAAGAAGGAATTTGATTCACCCTTTTGCTTATAGAAAGGGACCCAAACTAGTTTGGGTTCCTAAGACTAACCCCTGATTTCCTTTTGCAGGTCCAAGTGAAAGGGAGGAGCCAAATATGGTAAATGGATAGTGGCTGCTCAAAACATATGACTGGGGACAAGGACCAGTTCCTTTCACTTGAGAACTTAAAGGGAGGTAATATCTCCTTTGGAAATGGAAAGGAAGGTGAGATCATTGGGGTTGGAAAGGTAGGCAAAATAGATTCTCATTCCATAGAGAATGTCTACCTGATAGATGGCTTGAAATATAGCCTAATAAGTGTGTCACAACTGTGTGATAGGGGTAACCTTGTGGCTTTTACCTCCACCAAATGCTTTGTGATTAACCTTACCACTGACAAGATTATTTTGCAGGGAAAAAGAGTTAACAATATTTACATAGTAGATTTGTCCACTCTTTCAAAAAATGAACTCACTTGTTTAAGTGTGTTGGTTAATGATCCCCTCCTGTGGCACAAAAGACTTGGTCATGCAAGTCTAAATCAGCTTAACAAATTAGTCTCTAAAGACTTGGTGATAAGTTTACCTAATGTCAAGTTCAAGGAAGACAAAGTTTGTGAGGCATGTGCAAGGGGGAAGCAGGTAAGGTCATCCTTCAAAAGCAAGAAAATGGTAAGTACAACCAAGTCATTGGACCTGGTCCATATGGATCTATGTGGTCCAATGAGAACCATGAGCAGATGTGGAAAGAGATATGTAATGGTGCTAGTTGATGATTATTCTAGATTTACCTGAGTTCTATTTCTAACCTCCAAAGATGAAGCATTTGACATGTTTTCTGCATTTGTTAGAAAAACTCAGAAACACTTAGGAAATCAACTTGCCTCCATTAGGTCTGATCATGGAACTGAATTTGAAAACTCAAAGTTTGCTGAATTTTGTGATGAAAATGGTATAGATCATAATTTCTCTGCCCCTAGGACCCCTCAGCAAAATGGAGTAGTTGAAAGAAAGAATAGAACTCTTGAGGATACGGCTAGAACCATGCTACTCTCTAGTAAATTGTCTGACAGCTTCTGGGCAGAGGTTGTAAACACTGCATGTTACATAATAAATAGATACATGACTAGAGCTCTTGTTGAGAAAACTCCCTATGAGTTACTTAAAAGGGAGAAAACCAAACATATCCCATCTTAGGGCATTTGGTTGCAAGTGCTATGTGCACAATAATGGAAAAGACTCCCTAGGTAAGTTTGATCCCAGAAGTGATGAGGGAGTGTTCTTGGGATATTCTTCACATAGCAAAGCATATAAAGTGTTTAACAAAAGAACTTTGTGTGTTGAAGAAAGTGTGCATGTAGTATTTGATGAAACTAACATGAAGATGAAGCCATTGGATTGGTAAAAGACTTGACTGAAGCATCAACTCAGGTTAAAGTGGCACCAACAAAAGGAACAGGTGATGGAACAGGTTCTTCCATACAGGGCAACCTGACAGGGGGAAGAAATCAAAGAGGAATTGAGATAAACTTATTTAAGGAACCTGTTCATGATCCTGTTCCTCAGCAAATGGCAGAAACATCTAGCAGATGCCAGTTGGTTGTGAAACCTCACAAGTATCAAAGTTCTCATCCCATTGACAACATTCTCATTGATCCAACATGTGGAGTTAAAACCAGATCACAATTAAAGAATCTGTGTGCTTTGATGCTTTTCTATCTATCATTGAACCTAAAAATGTTGTTGAGGATTTACAGGATGCAGATTGGGTGAATGCAATGCAGGATGAGCTTAACCAGTTTGAAAGGAGTCAAGTCTGGCATCTAGTACCAAGACCCAAGGACAGATCAGTCATTGGTACAAAATGGGTCTTCAGGAACAAACTTGATGAAGATGGAACAATTACAAGGAACAAGGCAAGATTGGTGGTCCAAGGTTACAGCCCAGAGGAGGGCATAGACTATGATGAGACTTTTGCTCCAGTTGCCTTTGCAGAGGCAATCAGACTTCTCATAGCCTTTGCAGCACATATGGATTTACTCTTCATCAGATGGATGTCAAAAGTGCCTTCCTAAATGGCTATCTAAAAGAAGAAGTGTTTGTGAAACAACCTCTAGGGTTTGAGAGTAAGGGATGTCCTGAGCATGTGTACAAGCTGGACAAGGCTCTCTATGGACTTAACCAAGCCCCAAGAGCATGGTATGAACGACTATCAAAATTCCTGCTGGAGCATGGTTACATGAGAGGTAAAATAGATAGTACCTTATTCTTATGGGAAAAAGGTAAGGATCTCCTTGTTGTGCAAATTTATGTTGATGACATAATCTTTGGGGCCACCACTAACAAGCTAAGTAAGGACTTTGCAAAATTAATGGGGAGTGAGTTTGAAATGAGCATGATGGGTGAGCTTAACTTCTTCTTAGGTTTACAGATCAAACAAAGTCCAAATGGAACCATGATCCATCAGCAGAAGTATACAAAAGAGCTAATTAAAAAGTTTAAAATGGAGGAATCCAAAGAAATAGACACACCTATTGCAACTGCCACAAAATTAGATGTTGATGAACCTGGTTCATCAGTTGATCAAAAGTTGTATAGTGGTATGATTGGTTCACTCTTGTATCTCACTGCTAGCAGACCTGACATTGTTTTTAGTGTAGGACTTTGTGCTCGTTTTCAGGCAAATTCAAAGGAGTCTCACTTGACTACTGTCAAGAGGATACTGAGATATCTAAAAGGAACCATTGATATGTGCCTTTGGTATCCTAAAGGTAGTAATTTTGATCTAGTAGGATATGCTAATGCTGATTATGCATGTTTCCTAGTTGATAGGAAGAGCACCTCAGGTATGGCACACTTCCTTGGTTCATGTGTTGTATCATGGGCTACCAAAAAGCAAAATTCAGTAGCCCTATCTACTGTTGAAGCTGAATATGTTGTTGTTGCTTCTTGTTGTGCTCAATTACTATGGATCAAACAACAGCTGGTAGATTTTGGAATTGAAGTGGGATGTATACTAATATTCTGTGATAACACTAGTGCTATAAGTATGACAAAGAACCCTGTTCATCATAAAAGGACCAAGCACATAGATGTTAGACACCACTTCCTAAGAGATAACTATGAGAAAGGATTGATCTCAATAGAATTTTGTGCTACTGATAAAAAAATAGCTGACATCTTCACTAAAGCACTGAATAGAGAAAACTTTGAGAGGAACGGGTTGGAATTAGGGATGAATAAGATCACCTAAAAGGTCCAGTTCAGAATGCAACGAAAAAAAAATTATAAAAAAAACAATTTTGGTTAGAAGTTTCAACTTTGTGTAACTAACTAGATTGATCCTTACTCAGTCTCATACTTTAATCAGTATACTCCTGTGACATGTGTATATATGACTCACTAATCTCTTACAAAGTTTTTCTATTATGATATTTGAGGCATGTTCAAGGGAATTCTAATTGAAGAACCTGATTCATCTGTATATGCTTATGAGAAAGTTCAGGTATGTTTTCTATTCTTAGCACAACTAGAAAGATTAATTTTTCAATCATGAGCAGAAGTCCTATTTTCACCAAACTCCCAGAAATTATATCCGCTGAGCATTGAACCAGTTTCATTCTCCTAGAACTCTAAAGAAAACGGGATTCTTGCCTAAAAATAGTGTCGCCCATTAATCACTAAGAGATCAGAATTCTAAAGTGATTAGACTCCTGATTGACTACTGCAAATACTGCATTTAATCATAACCCTCTTTAAATACACTCCACATCCTTCTCTTTAGTCCATAACCGTCATTAATCTCTCCCAAGTTCTGGTCATCCTCTTTCTCTCCAAAATTTCTAAAAATTCCCAAAATTCTCTAGAAATCCTTCTCCATGACAAATCCTCAAGATAACCCTGGAACTCCCCCACCAGTGTCTCCCTCAAACACATCCTCATCTACTCTTCCTATTGAAAATCCAAAACCTAGTTTTCGTAGGCAAAAAATGCTAGCCAGAAAAACAGTAGCTTCTGGAGCTTTGAGGAAAGCTCTAAATGAAAAATTGAAGGCTAGTCAGAAGAAGGAAAGTCTTGCTAAAGAATCCGACTCAAGTTCTGAGTCTGAAGCATTTATCTCTGCTAGTGAAGGAGAAGAACATGGGTCTTCTGATACTGACAAAAATCAAGAAACCCCTGGTGAGGTTAATACTTGTTTCGTATTTTCAGATGTGATAGAAAAGGAAGAAAATAGGTTTGTTTTGGTTGGTCCTTTGAAAGATGTAAAGGAGGCTGAGTCTAGTAGAAAGGGAAAGAAAAGAAAAGACAAAATTCTTGCAATCTGTGGAGGGGTAGAGGAGAGTGGCAACAAGTCAGGGGGAAGTGGCTCCGGGGAGGCTGCTGAAGGTCTTGTTCATTTAAGTAAACAACAAAGTGAACCTGGTTCATCTATTGAAGAGACCCTAGCTGACATCTTGAAGAAGGTTGGGGCCAGCTATGACCCAAAGAAGCGCAAGGCTTCTTCCCTAAAAGCTCTAACTGATTCCAAGCCAACAAAGAAAAGCAAAGTGTCATCTCCTAAGTCTACTGTCCCTTCAAAGGGAAGAGCAACTAGAAGCAGGGTCAAACAAAGTGAGGAAGAGTTGTAGAAAGCACTGGAAGAAAGCAGGAAGAAAAATAGGGAAAAAGGAAAGGCAAAAGTTGTGGAGAGTGTTGAGGTTGCAGAAGAAGAATAAGAGGAGATGGATCTGGTCCATCAAGAAAGAGGAACAACTGAAAAGGTTCCAACACCCAAACCAAAGAGTTCCAAGACTTCGACCAAGAATTCATCCTCTGTACTCGTATCTGTTGAGTCCTCGTTGGCTAAAAGAACTAGGTCTGCTATGAAGGGAAAACCAAAGAAAATTATTGAAGAAGAAGAGGAATGGAGTGGAGAAGAAGAAGAGGAGGAGTCTGAGAAAGAACAGGATAGATTTGCCATTTTTTGCAGGAGAAAGATCTTGAAAGGCAGGTTGTTGAAAGACCTGGAGGAGCCAGGTATGATAAGATTGGTGGATGCCCTAGCTACACAAGGATGGAAGGACATGTTCCTTCAATTGGATGGGAAACTGGCCGAGAAGGAGCTGATTGAGTTCATGGCCAATGCCACTGTCAAGAATGGGGTTGTCACCAGCATGGTGAAAGGAGTAAAGGTGCAGTTTAATGCACCTAAATTGGGTGAGATTCTAGACATTCCCAGTATGGGATATGATGATTACACTAGGCAAAGGTGGCCTTGTCTGGATTCTCTTCCTACTGCACTCCAAATCACCAGAAACTTTTGTGATTCTGCAACTGCTGAAGATGTGCCTGAAGCAAGGTTTGTTCAGAAGAGTGAGATGAGGGCTGAGCGCAAGGTGTTATTTGAGTTTGTGAACAAATGCTTGCTGCAAAGGCAAGTGAGATGTGCCTGCTTTTATTGTCAAACTACTGGATAGAGTCATCAATGGCTCCAAAGCTCATGCCACACCATATGGTTTCCTATTGACTACTATTCTGGAAAGGCTAAATGTGCCTTTGAAGAAGTGGGAAATGGCATCAAGCAAGGAGCACTTTGGTGTCAAGACTCTTATGGCTTGTGACTATCCAGTGGATGCCACCCCAGTTGAACCTGGTTCATCTCTGAAGACTCCTGTGAATAGCAAGGTTAGGGCCTTGGTTCAAGAATGTGGAACAAAAGATGCTGAAATTTCTAGGCTCCAGGCCCGTATTGCTGAACTGGATAAAGAGAGAAATGTCCTTAAATCTGAGCTAGCAAAGGAAAAGGAAAAGAGTGATTGAATGCTTCAGAATATGCTCAACCTTCTCCAAACCCAGCCCTCTAGTTCCTCCAAGCCCTAGGATGTCCAGTCCCTGTCTTTAAACCAGTCTAGAACCCCCCAATGACCCAGTTAGGGATTTTTTTTTGTGTTTTTGCTCATGGTTGGACGTTTTTTCTTTCTTTTTGTGGTCTGTGTATGGAGGCATCTCTAATCAATGACAATTTGCTATTTCTCTTGTTCTATTGCAGATTGTGATCTTAATAGTTCATTTTGTTTGCTGGTTGTTGATTAATTAAACCATGTTTTCACTTGCAGTTGCCCCAGTGGCCATGAGTAATTATTAATATCTGGGTTCACAATATATGCAACTTTTCGATGATGCCAAAAGGGGGAAGAGATATTGTGCTTTACTTTGTATTCTGAACTAAAGTGATATTTATAACCTGATTAAAACCTGGTCCTTAATGATAAGTTAAGATTTCTATGCATAAAGTGTTGATAATTAAGCTGAGTTCCACAGGTTCTCTGATCAGTAAAAGCATTGAGTTTGTCATCATCAAAAAGGGGGAATTTGTTGGCCCAAGTTCAGATGAAGTTTTGAAGATTGACAAATGAACTCAGTCATGGACCAGGTTCATCATGTGAGACACAGTGGTTATCTACTTATACATGTGAGATGCACGTGAAGAAGATAAGTCTCAAGGATCAAGCAGCAATATCTTCTGAATTGATCGAAAAGCTTGCATAAAGGATGAGGAGATGAAGTCTCCTAATGTGAAGAGAACTTAATCCGGATCAAGGATAAGGGTTGGAGTTTGTATTGTTGTAGGACTCAAATTCGGCAAAGGATCAACAATTGAGTCTCAATCAAACTCTGGTTACTAACTCATTAAATAACACTGATTGTTCTCTTTTATAGGGTTGCACAAACGCAGAAGTAAAACTAAATTGAGAGCAAAAGAGCAAGGCAATTTTGCAAGCAATTTATGTGAAATTCAAGTGTGCATTCCTGAAGCTACTTGGACAAGATGGAAGAACCAATTCTATTGTGTTTATTCTTATTCTAGTTCAATTGTAGTAGGTGGTTTAAAGTTGTACCTTTCCAGCTTTCATAGAAGCAATTGTATTAGGTACTTTGAGTATTCAAGTTAGAGTTAACTTGAAAGTGTCGCAGCAGTTGAGGCTGTGTGCCACACTGGGATTAGAGTTTAATCCTTAGGTTTACAAGAGTTTAGTAAATGTTGTTTTTGGCTAAGTGATTTTAGTGGAAGTTTGGGAAAATCCTACTGAGTAGTAGGTCGTGGTTTTTTCACCTTTTGAGCCAGGTGTTTTTCACGTAAAAATCTCTAAGTTCTTTATTTTATGCACTTTTAATTCCGCAAACAGTAGTAGTATGTACACTTAGAAGAACCAAGTTCTTCTAGAGCGAAAATTGGGTACCACACAAATCACCCCCCCTCTTGTGTGGTATTGACGTTTAGAACATCAGGCTAGAACACGTCTGGGCTCCGAAAGATCCAATCTCACAAACCGACTGACTAAGGCCCGAACATCCATCGTTATAGGCCTCTCTGAAGCTGGAGATGGTCTAGGACAACTCTGCACTGCCTCTACCTTCTTCGGATCCACCCGAATGCCCTCACTCGACACCACGTGGCCTAAGAATGCCACAGAATACAACCAAAACTCACATTTTGAGAACTTGCATATAACTTCTTCTCTCTCAAGGTCTAAAGCACGATCCTCAGATGCTGCTCATGATCTTCCCGACTCCGGTAATACACCAGAATATCATTTATAAAAACAATAACAACGAGTCAAGATATGGCCGGAACACACTGTGCATCGGATGCGTAGAAGCTGCTGGGGCATTGGTCAGCCCAAATGACATAACAAGGAACTCGTAATGACCATACCGAGTCCTGAAGGCATTCTTCGGGATATCTGGCTCCGAAATCTTTGACTGATGGTAACCAGAGCGCAAATCAATCTTAGAAAACACCTGTGCGCCCTGAAGCTGGTCAAACAGATCATCAATACGAGTCAAAGGATAACGATTCTTCACTGTAACCTTGTTCACTGGCGATAATCGATACACATGCATACAACCATCCTCTTTCTTCACAAACAAGACAGGAGCACCCCAAGGTGAGACACTGGGTCGAATAAAACCCTTATCAAGTAATTCCTGCAATTGCTCCTTCAACTCCTTCAACTCAAGAGGAGCCATACAGTACGGAGGAATAAAAATGGGCTGAGTGCCCGGCAACAGATCAATACCAAAATCAATGTTCCTATCAGGCGGCATGCCTGGAAGATCAACTGGAAACACATCGGGATAATCCCATACCACTGGGACCGAATCAACAAAAGGAGTATCCATACTGGCATCTCTCACATAAGCTAAGTACGCATCACAACCTTTCTCAACCATACGCTGAGCCTTAAGAAAAGAAATAACTCTACTGGGAGTGTGATCTAAGGCACCCCTCCACTCAATACACGGTACACCTGGCATGGCCAGCGTCACAGTTTTGGTGTGACAATCAAGAATAGCATAATGGGGCGACAACTAGCCCATGCCCAAAATAATATCAAAATCAACCATACCGAGCAATAATAAGTCGGCTCTGGTCTCAAAACCACCAAGAATAACCAAACATGACCGGTAAACGCGATCCACAACAAGAGAATCTCCCACAAGAGTAGAAACATAAACTGGGGAACTCCCACAAGAGTAGAACCGATGCATCTCTGTGACAAACCAAGATAGTACCTGTGATGACAGAATCGGAGGCGGCGGCCTCAGTACGGGCAGGAATGGCAAAATATCTGGCATGGCCTTCCCCTCTAGCTGACTGAGCAGGTGGGGTAGCAACTGGTGCTGTAATCGTAGCCCGAGAACTCTGCGAAGCGCGCTGTTGATGAGAAGTCTGTGGAGGTGCACTCCTACCAAGCCTAGGGCAATACCTTACCACATGGCGTATGTCACCACACTCAAAGCAACCTCGCGGCTGATGTGGCAGTGGAAACTGTGCGGTACGCGTACTCCAAGACCCCTGAACACCTGGAACCCTGTGTATAATCTGAGATGCAAACTGAGCTGGCTGACCTACAAAACCTCTACCATGCCGTACTCTTCCTCCAAAATAAGGAACAGTGGGTCTCTCCAGTCTACGAGGCCTCCTCACTCCCCTATACTCTCTGTCCTGACCTCGTCTGCCCTCTCTCTCCTGGACCCACCTGTCCTCTACTCGGCGAGAGGCCCTCACCACCTGCTGAACTGGGGCCACAGGCCGTGTCGCTATGACACCTGGAACCTGACCAATGGAAACTTGCTGCTCTGAAGTGGGGGCGGCTGGAGTCTGGGTCCCTCCCCCAATCTGTGAAGTAGTTGGTACAGCCTGAATCAACCCCGCATGAACTAATGTACCAAACATGCTCAAGAACTGTGCTAATGTCTCCTGAAGTACTGGAGTAGTAGTAGTAGCAATAGGCGTATCCGATGCCTGGGCTCTTGCTGGAACTGCTGGTGACTCCTCGGTGGCAGCTCGCGCGGGTGCTCTGGCTGCACCACGTGCGCGTCCTCGGCCTCTACCCCGGCCCCGACCTCTGACGGCTCTCGCAGGGGGTGCGGGTGTCTGATCATTTCTGGTAGCATGTGTCCTTACCATCTGTGAGAGAATGGAAGACAGAGGTTTAGGATTGTGATGTCAAAAATCTCGCACGACAGGGAAATCAATGAAGTCGAATTTTCCTAACAGTTACATAGCCTCTCGTAGATAAGTACAGACGTCTCCGTACCGATCAGCAAGACTCTAATAAACCGGCTTGTGATCCATGACTCCTATGAACCTAGAGCTCTGACACCAACTTGTCACGACCCCAAATCGCCCTCCGTGAACTGTCCTGATAGCACCTAGTCTCTACGACTAGGTAAGCCTCACAAGTGCGGAAAAATAACTAAACTTGCAGAAGGAAAAATCAAAAACAAAATAACTGAATGGAAACAATAGTTATAATGCCACTCGGCATATACAACACGACATTCTCAAACCAAGTACACTATCCCAAAACCCGAAATCTCATGAAACCACAAGCCATTGAATACCTAACAGTGTCTAACTCCAGATTTGTCTAATCAAAAGAAAAGAAATACAGAAGGGCTAGTACTTAAAAGCGAGAATAGAAAGGGACTCCTCGGTCTGCGAACGCGGCATATATACCTTGAAGTCTCTACAGAAATGCCTCGCCTCGAGGATGATAAGACTGAGCGAAAGTACCTGGATCTGCACATGAAAAATATGCGCAGAAGGGGCATGAGTACACCACAGCGGTACACGGTAAGTACCAAGCCTAACCTCGGTCGGGTAGTGACGAGGAAGGTCAAGGCCCTACTGAGGTTAAATAAAATATAAGGGTTAACAGTGTGAAATAAAACAGTATAAATAAGTGCAACAGTAAGAAATAACATAGAATCGAAAGAACAAGAACAACTAGAACAGAGACAAACAAACCACGGAAAGAAATACAGCTCAACACAGAGATAACAACCGGGGCACCTTCCAGGATACCGTCCTGTAGTCCCAATTACAATTGTCCAGTGGATCTCCCGGGATACCGTCCCGTAGTCCATAATATATGTGTCTGAAGGATCTCCCGGGATCCCGTCCCGTAGTCCAACTATCAATGCGCGGGGGATCTATCGGAATCCCGATCCGTACTCCCCAAATATAAATACCCAGTACTGGGGGAATCTACCGAGTGCATACCCGTAGTTCCATATAACTGTGCAGGGGGATCTACCGGGAATCTAACCCGTAGTCCCAAAGTAAATGTGCAGGGGGATCTACCGAGAATCTAACCCGTAGTCCCAAAGTAAACAGACAAGGGGGGGATCTACCGGGAATCTAACCTGTAGTCCCAAAGTAAATACACAGCAACAACAAGAAAAATATTCAGAGAAGGGAAATTTCATATCAAGGCAACAAAAAATTCTAGCCTAGCACGCTGCACAGAGTTCAGGTAAACAGATTGCACAATTAAAGCAATTAAATCACTAAGACATGCTTTCCTAAGCTAACGACAGGCTTAATAGTACAAGTAATATAAGCAGGAGAAGAAACATACTAATAAGTACTTAAAGAAACTGGATTTCCAACAATTTGCACAAGTACGCGCTCGTCACCTCACGTACAAGGCATTTCAATTACCAAATATATCAAACCTAAGGGGAAGGTCCCCCACACAATGTTAGACAAGCCACTTACCTCGAACCGGCTCCAAAATCAACTCGAAACCACACGTTTGCCACGAGTATCCGACTCCGAATGGCCCAAATCTATTCAATTCAATTACATATTGTAAATAACATCTCAAGCAACTGATTCGATAATTAAATTCTAAGCTAATACGCGAAATTATATAAATGACCAAAACGCCCCTCAGTCCAACATCTCGGATTCGGATGAAATTAACATTTTCAGAACCCTCATACTCACACGAGTCTAACGATATAAAAATCTCTCAAATCGAAGGTCAAGAACCCACTTAAATCTCAATAATTAGGTATATGATATTTTTACCCATTTTCCATTCAAAATCCGAAATTAGATGATGAAATTAACTAAAGATTGATGAAATATAACTAGAAAGGGTTAAAGAATCGTTACCCAATGATCTCCTCTTCAAATCCCTCTCAAAATCGCCCCCTCCCAAGCTCCAATTCGATTTTTCTAGCTTTGAAACTAAACCCTCGAACTCACTATTTCTGGCCAGTGAAATTCGCATCTGCGGTCTCGCTTCTGCGGAACATTTGCCGCATCTGCAACTTCATTAAAAGGGCCAGGAGCCGCTCCGCGGTCCTTCTTCCGCAGATGCGAAACCGCTTCTGCGGTTATACTTCCGCATCTGCGGAACCTGGAGCCACCCAAAAATCGGCATCTGCGGTACACCTAGCTGCATTTGCAGTCCCCAAACCGCAGATGCGAAAATATCAGAAGCAGCAAAAGCTGCAATCCCTCAACTTCAAAAATCTTTCCGTTAACCATCTGAAATTATCCCGAGGCCCCCGAGACCTCAACCAAAAGGACCAATAACACCTAATACCTTATTCAAACTTGTACCAATCCTTAAACCACCTAAAACAACGCCGGAAACTCGAATTAATCAATGATTCAAGCCTATGAACTTCAAGTTCTCACAAAACACGCTTCCGATCAAAAACCTAACCAAAACACGTCTGAATGACCTGAAATTTTGCACAAACATCCCAAATGACATGACGGAGCTACTGCAACTTCCAGAATTCTATTCCGACCCTCGGATCAAAATCTCAATATCGGACTGGAAACTTCAAAAATTCAAACTTCGGCATTTCAAGCCTAAATTAGCTACGGACTTCCAAAATACATTCCGAACACGCTCCTAACCCCGAAATCACCTAACGGAGCTAACGAGACCATCAGATTTCCGTTCCGAGGTCGTCTTCACACTGCTCTGACTATGGACCATTTTCCAACACTAAAGCTCTCCTTTAGGGACTATGTGTCCCAAAACTCCGCGAAACTTAAAACCGAACATCCCGGCAAACCAAAATAGTAGGAAAAACTTAGGGGAAGCAGTTACTAGGGGATCGGGGCGTAAATTCCAAAAACGACCGGCTGGGTCGTTACAATTATCATTTATTCTCCTAATGAATCTCATTTGAATTGGTTTATTGTTAACTGGCTTCCTAGCAGGTTTGGTTAGGTGCCATCACGGCTAGTTAGATTTTGGATCGTTACAAACGTATGAACTTTTCAAACCTTCAAGTTGCCAACTTCTGCCAATTAGCGCCAAAACCTTCTAGAAGTATCCAAATGCAAATCAGTACATACGCCCAAGTCCATAATTACCATCGAACCTAACAAAACCATCAAAACTCTGATATGGGATCAAATACACAAATGTCAAACTTGGTCAACTCTTCTAACATAAAGCTTCTATGATGAATCATTCTTCCAAATCAACCCTCAATCACTCAAAAACCAAAATAGAAGATACACAAAAGTCATAATTCATCATACGAAGCTACTCATGACCCGAAACCATCAAACTAAGTGCAAATGCTCAAAATAACCG
The DNA here is from genome assembly GCF_001879085.1 of Nicotiana attenuata. NCBI lineage: Eukaryota > Viridiplantae > Streptophyta > Magnoliopsida > Solanales > Solanaceae > Nicotiana > Nicotiana attenuata. The sequence goes on along the minus strand of NW_017670263.1, from coordinate 345,484 downwards.
GTTTGGTTGTTACACAAACCTTGGACGACAATATATTAGATGCAAAAAATATACTAAAATGTCACAACACAAACCGATGGGCCGCGACGGGCACCCGGTGCCTTACTCAACCAAGTGCCAACGTAACGTATCTTTCTCATTACATCAACATGAGTAAATGGGCAAGAATGGTCGTATGAGGTAACAAAAAATAAAACAAGAGAGAACACTTGACATAAAAAGACCCAACCTAATATACTGACTTATACATATGACGTTCGGGCCTATAAGGCCAAATTAATCACTCGCACACTGAACATAGGCCGACAAGGCCATACAATTGACATACGTCTACAAGCCTCTAAGAGTACATAAACATCAAAAGGCCGGGACAGGGCCCTCACATACCAATCAATACTTGTCTAAATAATACTGACCAACTAAGCAACTCCAGAGCAAATGGAGTGCACCAACATCTTCCGCTGAGCTGATAGCCTACTTGGAGGACTCTCAACCTGTCTATTGGGACCTGCGGGCATGAAATGCAGTGTCCCCTGGTAAAAGGGACGTCAGTACAAATAATGTATTGAGTATGTAAGGAATGAAAATCAGTAAACAATAGACATGAAAGAAACATGGAGTAAAAGACTCAACATGTATATCTGAATGGCTCTATGAATCATTTATTATAATAATGTCATGCATATGCGTATAAATGTCATACCATGCATGGGTATATGCGTTCATAACATCATCAAGCCTCTGAGGGCATCCCATCATATCATCTCAGTCACTGTGGGCAAATCATCAACGTATACCAACTGATCTAGTTGTGGTGCGTATATAACGCCGTAACCTTTTCCCATATTCCATATACATATATATACATATATAGACGCGTATATAACACCGTCTGGTCATGGGTCAATGTACATGTATAAATAAATGCAATACATGAGAAGTACGTCAATAAAAATCTCTCGGAACGTCATAAGACAATTATACCTCTGATTAATATCATGAAATGAACTTTATCAACTTACGTATTTTCTGAGACCCATGAACAGGCGATAGAATAATAAGACTTATGGGAAATCAAGAATATAAGCATCTCTAGCATTTATACGAATAGAGTCATTTATGGAAGTTGTGCATTTGCTCGTTTCGTTTATGTCGCATAGATCATGCCAAATGAAAGAAGGGATATCCTTAACATACCTGAGCCGATTCTCTTGATAACCACTCTAATATACACCAATCACGACGAAATACGTAACAGCAGATCGAAGTATGGGAAAATCCGTATAATATTCTTGAGAAAGATTGCACCGCACTCCCTTAGAATCGCAAAATTCCATTGCTATTACGCAGTATAATTTTGTATGAAATTTTTATTGAAGCAGAGTCACATCAATCTTTGTCACTCTATAAATGAGTCATATGAAATCTTGTTGAGTCATTCACCCGTAAGTGACTTATTTACAAGATATATGAAATCCTTACCTTTATGATTTGTGGTCCCTACTCTTGAGGTTTAATTAATCCAAAATTGCCCTACACATGCCACCTAACTATCAAGACCAAATAGTCACAATTACTTCAAGGCCTTGCTGCCACGTTGGTTGATTTAATTCTTATCCAAATATTTGACTTAATTATCCACTAATCACTTGATTAACTTGTTAATCTCCCATTAACCAATAATTAACCAATTACCCATATAATTAAGAATTATCTCAAATTACCTAAAACACTACCCGCCTTTAACATACCGTATACACCTTACTATCATGGTCATGTGGTACCTTGTATGACACTAGTCCATAAATACGGGGTATTATAACTCGGACAATATTTTATCCCAAAATGCCAAACTTTGACGAAACTTATTTTCTTCGATTCGCTTACCCTCTCACCTCCACGAATTTACTTATCACTTGTTTGAAATAGCATAATACTTGTAATCTCAAAATAATTTCCTTCCCGAACATATATCGATTAACTTGCAATGAAACTTTAACGTACGAAAATACGGGATGTAACATCCCTTTTTCCGAGCTTTCAACAATTTACATATGGCGTACTTCCACATAGGAAAACATGGGTTGTAACATTATTCACCCCTTTAGAACATTTGTCCTCGAATGTTGACTGATGCACTTGTCATTTTCATAACTTATGTCTTCCGAATACTTTAATACCTTAATTGCCATCTAGGCAACTGCTCGGTGAATGACTCCAAAGGCCAGGGCATTCCCCCCTTTAGGCCTCCTTCTCACGTCACAACTTGTGGTCGGAATCCTTCCAATCTTGTAACTGTTGCCACCTTCTGTCACGTAGCATGTGTGACTCTGACTTTGTAAATGCGCCTATGCGACTCTTCTCTCCTTTTTCCTCCAGCTTCTAGCCAATCTTAGGCCTCACTTTGTGAACATACACAGAAGTTGAAAAGGTGTCACTCTGGGCATCTATAGGTATGCTGAAGTTCTTCGCTCGGTACTTTGTCGAACTTACGAATATTGCTATACCTTATTTTATAGCCTCAGCTATCCATCCATGTGACTTTGCTGCATCTAGGTAGGTCATATTATACCATAACTCTTACTTCGATTTATTGTTACTGAGGCCTACTACTAAACTCTAGGTTACTTCCGTTGCTTATCCCATATGTATAAATCTATGTCCTTTAATGCTTCCTCATTACTATTCATCTTGAGAATGATGGCCTAATCTCATCTCATAATTTGTGACTTTTGTCCATCCATTGTTGATTCACGTCAATATTGATCTACACTATACCAGTGATAACTTGAAACCTCTTACGTAATCACTAAGGCTCACGTTGCATTGAGTAACATTAGAAGTGATTTTCCTGATCCACCTGGGGGCGATACTATACTATACTTCCATAATCGTATTTCATAGCATCCAAATGTGATTTACCTTACGTGGTTTTTTTTAATCTTGTACAATTCATGAAATCATTACTTAACCGAAAGCCTAAACTTCATCCTTCATCTGTCACAATTACACTCGTATTCTATTACCAGGGCAGCATTCCATCTCTTTTAAATGCTACTAGTATTAGACTCTTTTGAGTTTATTCCGGCTATACTAAGCTTTCTATAATGTAGAGAAGCCATCAGCTCTCTTGTACCTCTGATATTAAGAGTAAACGTATTAATCACGATTTCTATAAAAAAAAATTGGGTCCAATAATCAGACTCCTGATTTGTTTTGTTGATGTAACTTTTTAGTTTCCTCCTCTTTCTGATCAGCCTTTATGTAGGCTAAAGCTATCTCCCGATCTGTGGCTCATGGATGCTATGGAATATCCATGATACAATCTTCTAACAATTCAATCCTTTGTCTATGACCTGGACTCAATTCATTCTTTTAACTTATACCGGAGTCTTCTACGGCTATATGATTGTCAATGTCACACCTCCTTTTTTTACCCGAAAGGGATATAAGGGAGTTTTTCCAATTAAAATGACAATAATCGAAACGGAATTATTTATTCAAATTCAAAGTCGACACTTGGGATGGTTTATGGTGTCTCAAGACACCGGTTTAAAATTCCGAATCAAGGAAGTTTGACTCTGTTTTACAGTCCGCAAAACACAGAAATCCGGGTAAGGAATTCTGTTAACTCGGGAGAAGGTGTTAGGCATTCCCGGGTCCCCTGGCATTAGCACGGTCTCTTTAATCATACCTGGCTTAATTAAATTGTCCAATTACTTATTTAAGAACCTATGTACATTTTTACCTCTTACCGCTTTTACTTGATTATTATTAATATGGGATTATCTTAAAATGAGTCACGTATACATGTACTCATTTTGTTTGGCGCGTCTAAAATCATGTCACGTGTACGTGTTCACAATTAATCACGCTTTTGTTAATATTAAGAAATTTTGGTCGAAGTTGCGCGAATGCATACCTCGATTTTATTTTGAAAATCATTATTATGTCACGCGAACGTGTATACAATCACGATGATAGGTTAAGTCGCACCTAAAGCAAGCTATGAATATTCATTAATTGTGTAATTCTCGGTGATTATGAGCAAGAAGGGCCCGGGATTATGAAGTACTTTTACTAAAAGAGATTTCATGCATCCGACCCAGCCTAATTCTTGACTAATGGGCTTTGGCCTTCCTCACTTCCCCGGCCTAACAATCATTCAAGAATGTTCAAACAAAGTTTCAAGAACACAAAAGAATACGAGAATAACAAAAATGACGGATCAAAATATGAGGAGAGCCTCTTAAAGTTTTCACTATCCCATTCCCCACCTTATAATTGCTTAGCCATTACTATATGAACAAATCCTTGAAAAAATTATTAATTACTCTCTGCCCTGCGAAAATGAAGACACTTAAAGAGCTAATTCTAACCCAAACTCAATGACTCACACAATTTGCATCGAAATGACACAAGTTACCAACTTTTGTAAAAGACAAACTTGCCACGGAATGAGAATGCAAACATGTCTTGCAGATGCACATTCGTGAATATTTAGGGGAGAAAAATGGACATATTCATTAGCGGCAAACATGGAAATATAGAATGAAGTATTGCAATAATGGGCAACATGGATTCGATTTCATTGAAGCTTAAAGACGTGCATATTCTCATATAAACTCAAAACAGTCTCGGCATGTCTGAATAACACCACAATCAAAGACGAGGACAAACAAGGAATATCAAAGAACCATTTCAGGATTCACTTAGTGTTTAAACTCTGTCAAACCGATAAGGATGATCATATGCATCAGGTGCATTTGTTAGGGCATAGAGATTAAATTGAAGATAATACCGAAGGCAACGTCAATATGAACAACCAAACAGAAGGCGGCAGTATGGTGTTCATCAAAGGATTTTAGCATGCTTCAAAGACACGAATTGAGCAGACCACACCTAAATTATTGAATCATACTGATCATGATTTGAAGTATTCATTTTCGTTCTGTTCTTAATAGGGACAAACAAAAGACCAATGTACGTTCTCGTAAGATTAACAAACCACAAATCCAAACATATAGGTCTTAAACAAGAGCTTTAAAAAATATAGAACAAATAAATGTCAAGAAAAATGAACTGAAATAACAGCAAATGAAAGGAAGAGCGGACCTCATACCGGAGAAATCTCTGAACTTTATTTCAAAATAAATCTCCGACTACAACACCAAAACAAAGATGACAGCCGACTCGACCCAGACTAACATGATTTTGACCGGATAACCTCAGCGCAGGCCCTCAACAAACTCGAACCGGGAACCTCGACCATCGACTTTGTCGAAATTAACGAACTCGACACTGAATTCTCGATCGAACTTCGCTGGTTTCGTACGGCAGAAACGGAACTCTGTTCACCAATAAAATGAGGGTGATGAAGGCTATTTAGATCTATTTCCGAGCTGGGTTTTCGGTTGGTTATGGGTGTTCGCTGTCTCCTCCTCTCTGTTTTCGTGTGTGTGCGTTTGAGAATGAGGGGACAAATGAGAGTGGCGAACGATTTGGTCTTTTTGTGTTCTGAAGGGTGTGAAGGAGATGGAGATTAGGGGTGCCGCTGGAAAATGGGGTTCTCTTCCTCTAGGATTGTTCAGTGTCAAGAAGAAGAAGAAGCCACAGCAAATGCTTTTAGGTCTCTCTAGGAACTTTCATTTTTGTGTCTCATATCCTGAAGAGGAAGCAACGGTTGCGGTCCTTTCTTTTAGGTCTTAGGGTCTGGTTGGCGTGAGGGTCTCATTTAGGTCTTAGGTTTTTTGTCTTTTTGTGTAGGAGAAGGGAGGTGAAGGTTGTCTAGGTTATTACGTGGGTTTAAGGGTAATGGGCTCAAGGAATGGGCTAGTAATTTGGGCCATAATGACCAGATTTGCTTAAAATTGGCCTAATTAACTAAAAATCTATCCATCCAACATCAACTCTTGCCTATTAAATAAAAAACAAAGATAAAAATATTACAAAAATATTAATTAGCCCTACTTAAGAAGAAATAATTATTAAAATAAAACTAATCATTAAAACAAAACTATTTTTGGTATTTTTAAATATCATACTAAAAATAAAAGTAGGGTTAGATTAAAATTATCACAAAGTTAAAATAATACTACTACCAAAAATACTAATATCCTCGAAAACAAAGTGGAACTATTTTTGTTTTTTCGAATTTTATGTAAAGTAGATAAACTAAAAGTAACTAGATAAAATATCAATTAGCTAAATAGAAGAAAATATTTTTGTAATTTTATTTTTTTGTGGTAAAATAAAGTAAAAGAGTCAAATCTAGTTGAAATAGCGATATTAGGCCTAAAATAAATATTGAAATGCTAAAATATGTAAAATCTTGGGGAGGGTCAAAAATTACATGTCTACAGTCAATATATATGCTGCATTGATAATACTCCGAAATCTTAAGTGTGTTCATAACGTAACTAACTCTGGATCCTTTGTCGAATAATTCCATTCGTTCCTTCTCAGTTTTCGTTAAACGTAAGCAATTATTTTTCTTGGTCTTTCTGCCCCCTTGTTGCATGCATGCTTAGCTTATTTTAGTTCCCACGCATGCCGAAGTTTTTGTGCAACTCATATGGTCTCGAATATTACTTACATTCTGTTCATAAGTCATGATAGGTGCCACTTTCGTATGGAGTGCATACAAACCATTTCCTCTTTAGGTCACTGAGCTTAGGTTGAAGCCTTCTTCCTTATTTCCTCATATAGTCTTTCATTATAGTACTTAAGGAGGATCCTCCAACTCTTGTAAAGCTGCGAGCTTATTACATCGTATACTCGACAAAAATTTCGATGTCCTTTCCTCGCCTACAATTATCCCTAGTTACTTACCTTCGCGCCCTTGTGCTCGTAGAGTTGCTTCTGAATTGAAATTTTGACTGTCTTCCTAGTGGCGCTCCCTTTTATTTCTGTAACACTCATACGATACCTTTAAGTACCCCAACTCCTATCTGTTGATTTGTTAGTATCCTCCTGTCTAGCCATAACTAGGCTCTTCCTGGATCAACTACTAACTACTCGTTGGCCCATTCTCATATCAATATTCCGCGTGATCTTTCTTGGGTTATTTCCTTTGTCTTAACTTACCTCTCGCATTGGCTCCTTATCTATCATATAACATCTCGGGAAAGGAACCCTTACTTCCTCTCCTTGACGTCGTGTTTGTATAATGTTCTGGAATCATAGCATATCTATAGGATTTGAATAAGTGCAATCTCATCTCTTTCTCATTTTTATCGCATTCTTCCTTCACCATTCCATGATTACTAGAACCACTTAATTCCGACTTCATGCCACATCACTCCATATTCCCCTCTTTAGGGGAGTACTAAGATTAATTACTACGATGAGCTACCTATAGATGTTTTACCTCTTCCTCTTAGGCATCATTTCACATCATCGATGATCCTTTCTCGCCTTGCGGTAATCCTTTAGTACCAAGGATAACAAATTTCTTTACTCGCGAGGGTGACACTTAGTGTAACTGGCACATACAGTCCCTTAAGCTTAACTTTGCTCACATTCCTTGCTTTAGGGAAGCATCTTCCTGAATGACCTTTAAGGGTTTTTCTTCTGTCGTTAATTCTATTATCGCCGGAACGCAATCTCTGAATTTCTCATGATGCCGACTATTATCAAATCACTCAGTCCCAAATTCATGTTTAGTTTACCTTGTTCACCAGCCCATACTGATTTTTATTACTCTAGTGTCTAGCTTTTCCTTCTGTTAGTGCATTGGAGTCACGAACTTATTTCTCCAAATGAGGATATGACTTTATGGCCTATATTCTTTTGTTAGTTCAAGGCTTGTCACCTCTCATCTTTTCCTTCACTTGACTATAGACTTTGTAATACTGTCATTTTTTTTGATCTACCGTTGTCATCCATGTATCACATCTCACTCATAATGCTTCATAATCTCTCTTCTTGTTTACCCTCTAATATTTTTGTCTATCACTTTTTTCTGAAAATGCGAACAAGATATTCTTTTGCTCTTCGCTCCCCTTGCTCCATCCATTGGCTCTTCGAGTTGCCTAAATTCTCTTTCTACTAGGGACGGGAGCCATACTAATATAATATTTATCCCTTCCAAGCGTCCAGTGCCCATCTTTGTAGTACTCATATCTAGCTGTACTATTTTAGAGTGCACCATCTAGGTGTTTTAGAGGAGATCTATTAGCATATTTGCACTATCCTTCGAAAGTATCAACTAACGCAAACAATCCATTCACCATTTTGGGTTACTCTACCCTAGTCCCATCCTGATATCCCGTCCTTATCTTATACTACTTCTGTTAGGCCCCATAGGGCATAAATGAGATGGGTGTGGCCAATTGTACATACCTTTGTTATTGTTGAAGGTAACTCAAAATGCTTATATTTCTCTGCCTGAGTTGCAAATACTGATATTGTTCATGAACTGGGCATCTCATACCCTTCCTCACCTTGCTTCTTTTACTTGTTGAAACTTGTATCTATCTTCTGAATCTCTCATTGCTTTTCACCATATGGGTGGATTAATATTCTTGCCTTAAGGTCCTTGTCAAGAGGTTTACATATCTTAGACATGATCTACTGAAGACCTTATATTTACTCATTATAAACATCATGAAAAATCGAGTTCTTCATACTCAACTCTTCTATGGCCACATGCAATCTCTTACCAACTATCTTCCTAGATGCAGGCATCGTCGTATTATGAATACGATAGAGTTTAGGAAATTGGTTTCTTACAAATGAGCTCTACAACACGATCTAGAGTAAGAAGAAAGAGTGACAGTCCTTAATGTCCTGTAGCCTCCTGCTTATAAGTGTGGTGCATGACACACCCATAGACAAGACTCTACTAGACACGGCTTGTAGACTCCCTAGGACAGAATTACCCTGATACAACTTTTGTCACGACCCAAAATGATGGGCCGCGACGAGCACTCGGTGTCTTACTCAACCGAGTACCAGTATAACGTATCTTTCTCATTACATCAACAAGAGTAAATGTGCCAGAAGGGCCGTATGAGGTAACAAGAATAAAACAAGAGAGAATACATAACATAAAATGACCCAACCTAATACACTGACTTATACATCTAACGTTCGGGCCTATAAGGCCAAAATAATCATTCGTATGCTGAACATAGGCCGACAAGACCATATAATTTTTCATATACATGACATATGTCTACAAGCCTCTAAGAGTACATAAATATCAAAAGGCCGGGACAGGGCCCTGGCATACCAATCAATACATGTCTAAATCATACTAACCAAATAAGCAACTCCGGAGAAAATGGAGTGCACCAACATCTTCTGCTGAGCTGATAGCCTACTTGGTGGACTCTCAACCTGTCTATCGGGATGTGCGGGCATGAAACCTAGCGTACCTAGGATAAAGGGACGTTAGTACAAATAATGTACCGAGTATGTAAGGAATAAAAATCAGTAAAAAATAGACATGAGAGTAACATGGAGTAAAAGACACAACATGTATATCTGAATAGCTCTGTGAATCATTTAATATAATAATGTCATGCATATGTGTATAAATGTCATACCATGCATGGGTATGTGTGTTCAGAACATCATCAAGCCTCTGAGGGCATCTTATCATATCATCTCGGCCACTGTGGGCAAATCATCAACGTATACCAGCTGATCAGGTGGTGCGTATTGATGAGTGGTGATTTTACCACTCATTCTAGTCTCTTTTCTTTAGTTTTTATGTTCTTTAACTATAATATGAGGTCGTTTATGGTGTGTATTGTTAGATTTTGAGGTTACTGGTGCGATGAAGTGATTTGAATTTAATTGAAGTGGAATTGAGCAAAAAAAGGTTGAAAACAATGCAAAACTCTTCAGGGATTCCGCATCGGCGGAAGGTTAGTCGCAGAAGCGACCTCGCATCTGCGGAGCTGAACCTATTTGCTTGGGACCGCATCTACGAGTCAAGAACCGCTTATGCGGTTGCACATCTGCGCTTGAGAGCCCGCATCTGTGGAGTCAGAAGTGTCTTCAGATTTCCGCATCTGCGCGTAGGTATCCGCGTTGCGAAGTCGCACCTGCGAGGATTCTTCCGCATGTGCGGTCAACGGGCATCAGAACTGGATTGGAATGAAATTTCACATTTTCTCAATTCCAAACCGCAAATACACGACCTAGCCTATGAGAAACATATTTATGGCTTATTTTCAGTCTCTAAGACTAGAGAGAACAAGTTATGGGACCTAGGGTTTGCACACACACTTTGGTCTTGAAGATTTGAAGCTTTTGGTTGAGAATTTCTTACCCATTTATGTTCATTTCTTCATTTCCTTGCATTGTACTGAATATCTAAGTGTGTAGTATTTTATTTAAAACTTGAATCTTGTTTATGGAAATAATCATATTTAAAGTGTGGATTAAATACCTTGTTGTGCTTATGTATTGAATGATTTTTTATCTTTTATGAAGTGAGTTATTGTTACTTTAATTATTCTTGTTCTTTAATATTTCCAAAGGGATTAGCTAACCCTATGACTCGCCCATTAACTTCCAATTAATTTTGGAAAAGATCATTTGGGGTTGGGAAAGATTAATTAACAAGAACTTGAGGTTTTAACCCTCATTTTATAGATTCTACCTAGGGATAGGATTGAACTACTTGTAGCCATAATTGGGTGTGCTTAAGCTCTTAATTGATTTAGGGATAATTCAATTGGGAATTCTTGTTAGTCTTTTGAAGAAGCTAATATAGAATTATTACCCGTGGCTAATTAACATAAACTCGCTCATAGTTGTAAAATCGTGAAGTATATTGGATCGTTACTTGAGTGTAATTCCCCGTGTATCCATGCTTGTAGCCATTGATCATTTTACTTACTTTCTAGGTTTGTTTACATTTCCTCATTTAGGTATAAACATTTTTTAAAAACAAATCTTAGTGTTTGGCATTGCATAACAAGTGATAATTCTCTTACATTCCTAATCGCCTACATATTGTTCTCTGTGGGATTGGACCCTGACTAATAGTTGGGTAAATTATATTGCATGCGACCGTGTCCATTTACTTTTTAGTAGTGGATTTGGACATCATCACATATATAACGCCGTAATATTTTCCCATATCCCGTATATATATATATATATATATATATATATATATGCAATGAATGAGAAGTACGTCAATAAAAATCTCTCGAAACGTCATAAGACCATTATACCTCTGATTAATATCATGAAATGAATTTTATCAACTTACGTATTTTCTGAGACCCATGAACAAATGATAGAATAATAAGACTGTAACGACCCGACCAGTTATTTTGAGCATTTGCACTTCGCTCGCCAGTTCTCGGGCACGACTAGCCCCGTATGACGTATTACGACTTATGTATATTTTCGGTTGTGGTTTTCAGGTTAATCGGAATAGATATGGAAGGATGATTCTCAACTTGAAGCTTTAAATTTGAAAGGTTTGACTCAGTCTTAACTTTTGAGTATTCGATCTCGGATTTGGACTTTTATGATTTGTTAGCTCCGTCGGGTGATTTTGGACTTAGGAGTGTGTTCGGAATGTATTTTGGAGGTCCGTGGTAGATTTAGGCTTGAATTGGCGAAATTGGAATTTTGACATTTTTTGGTTGGTAGTGGAAATTTTGATATCGGAGTCGGAATGGAATTCCGAAAAATGGAGTAGGTCCGTTGTGTCATTTGTAACGTGTGTGCAAAATTTCAGGTCATTCGGATGAGGTTTGATAGAGTTTTTGATCGTTTGCGCAATTTAGATGTTTTGGAATCCTTAGGCTTGAATCCGAGGGTGATTTGGTGTTTCGGCATTGTTTTGAGTGTTATGAAGATTGGTATTAGTTTGAATGCTGATAAGTAACTTGTTTGTATTTTTGGTTGAGGTCCCGGGGGCCTCCGGATGATTTTGGATAATTTTCAGAAAGGTTGAACTTGAGAAATTGCAGCTGATGTTGCTGCTTCTGTCATATCCGCACCTGCGGATTGGGGACCGCAATGTGCGAGCTGCGCAAGAGCGGAGGAGAGACGCAGGTGCGTGGAGGACCGCAGGTGCGGCTTGGTAACCGCATTTGCAATGTCGCAGGAGCGGTGAGGCGACCGCATATGCGAGGCCTTGTGAGATAAGTGAAATCCGCAGAAGCGGATGTTGTTCCGCAGAAGCGGAAGCGCATGTGCGCTTATGGGATCACAGGTGCGAGAGTGCTGGGCAGAGAGTATAAAAAGGCCCCTTCGTGATTTTTAGTCATTTGTTCATCATTTTTGTGCGATTTTGGAGCTCCAAGCTGTGTTTTCAAGAGGGAATCAAGTGTTGATAGAGAGGTAAGCTATTTGGATTTATATCTTGTGTTTATGGTGATTATTTCATTGTTTAATCATGAAAATTAGAGGAAAATAATTAGAGAAAGAGTTGGGAAATTAGGGCTTGAAATTGGAGAGTTAAATTGGGGATTTGAGGGGCCATTTGAGGTCCGATTTTCATGATCATGGTATGTATAGACTCGTGAGAGTGTGAGGATTCTAGTTTTGTGATTTTTATCGGAATCCGAGACGTGGACCCGGGGGGCGGGTTTGGTCAATTTCGGGATTTTGGTTTAATTTGATTATTTTCGCTTGGGTTTTGTTCCTCTAGCGCGTATTAATGGTATGAATCTGGTTTTGGTTAGACTCGGAGCATTTCGAGGCCGATTCGAGAGGCAAGGGCATCGCGAGCTAGAGTTTGGACCGGATTGAGGTAAGTAATGATTGTAAATGTTGTCCTGAGGTTATGAAACCCCGGATTTCACATCGTTGTGCTATTTTGAGGTGACGCACACGCTAGATGACGAGCGTGGGGTCGTGCACCATTGGGGATTGTGACTTGGTCCATCCCATACGACTATTAAGTCCCGTATTTGATTGAAAACTGTTTGATATTATTGTGTTTTGGGAAGTATTACTATGTTTGGGACTGATTCCCGTGTTTGGGCCTCGTGTCGACTGTTTGGACCCTTAGGGGCTTTTTACTACTGTTTCCTCACTGTTTTTGATAATATTTACACTCAGTCATGCTATGCTTTCACTGATTTTATAACTCAGATTTTATTTACTCCTTTGATTTTATAAATGATATTTTGAGCCGAGTACCTGTTAGTATTATTAGCCCGAGGGGCTTGAGTGAGATATGACTGAGTGAGGCCGAGCGCCTGTGTTGTGAGAATATCATGGGATCGGGCTGCGCGCCGCAGCCCGTGGTACTGATTTGTGATACATGAGAGGCCGAGGGCCTGATTTATTATGCCACAAGGTGGCTTGTTATTATGAGGCCGGGGGCCTGACTCATTTATGCCACGAGATGGCTTGTTATAGCGCTTGGGCTGTAGGAGCCCCTCCGGAGTCTGTACACCCCAGTGAGCGCGGGTACCCAGTGTGTGTGATGTGATATTGCTCGAGGAGCTTATGTTGTTTCATGTTGTTGCCCGAGGGGCTGATACGAGTGATTGTGAGGTAGCCCGAGAGGCTGGTTCTGTTGGTATTTGCGCAAGGGGATGTTTACGTTTCTATCCTTTTTACTCACTGCTTTAATCACTCGTTTGAAATTATTGAAGGATGTTTTAAAAGGTTTTAATGAACTGAGTTGTTTTTTTACGAGTTTTATTGCTTTACTGAACTGTTTTGGACTTATGCTGATTTGCTGTAGCGTTATGACGTGGATTACGTGTTTTCTTACTGCTCAGCTACCTTTACTTTTATTACTTACTGAGTTGGCGTACTCACATTACTCCCTACACCTTGTGTGCAGATCCAGGAGTCTCGAGACGCGATAGTGAGTGCTGATCAGTCTTCCAGCACGTCTCCGGAGTTAACTAGGTAGCTGCTCGGCGTTTGCAGCCCAGTGCTTCTCCTTCCTATCTTATTCAGACTGTCTTAGTATTTTATTTTCAGACTATGCTGTCATTTCTTATTCAGAGACGAGTTGTAGTTGCTCATGACTGTTGACACCCCGATGTCGGGCTGTGTTATGTTTCCGCAGTGTCTACTTGACTTATATTATGGAATTTTTAGCTAATTAATGATATTAAATGACTTATTATGAATTTCTGGTCACTTTGGGGATTGTGTCGGCTGGCCTAGTTTCACGATAGGCGCCATCACGACCGGGTCTGTTTTAGGGCCGTGACAAGTTGGTATCAGAGCCTAGGTTACATAGGTCTCACAAGTCATGAGCAGGTTTAGTAGAGTCTCGCGGATCGGTACGGAGACGTCTGTACTTATCCTCGGGAGGCCGCAGAACCTTTAGGAAATCCCACATTCTTGAATTCTTATCGTGCGTCATTGATTCAGCCCTAAATATAACTCTTGAAATTCCTTCCACGCGTTGGTATGCGCGTATGAGCGCTCGGTATTAGTTGTGCATCGACGGCTTGTTATTCCCTGATCGAGGGGCGAGATGTGATTTCTGTGTGTTGGTGTTGGGCCAGTCTGGAGGACTGAGGTATTGATTGTGTGAGCACATGCTTTTGGATTTATATGTTCGATAGTGTCCCTATTAGTGGAAGTGATGACTAGTAGCTACGTGATGAATATGACGTGACTGCGAGATGGGTTCATATGATTTGAATGTGACGAGTAGGGTCCGCTTGAGGGTAGAAAGAACTATCTGGTGCTTGATTTCCATCGTGATTTGATATATTTCCCGAGTTGTGGGTGTGTTAAAGAATCTTTTCATGTTGTTTAGTTGGGGAATGAAGTAGATTTCATGTCGTGATATGAGTTCAAACTCAGGAAAATTAAGTGATTGCGTGATGTATATAACGGTGGAAGGGTATAAGAGATGTTAGTTTGAGGCGAAGCAGGTGGGTTATCTCTTGCAAAGTGCCCTGAAGTTTGTGTGATCCTTATGTTGTTTGTTGGAAGACCTTTTTTACCAGTGAAATATAAGTGTTGCAGTTTGGGTTTGGATCGCGTATGTGATTTGTCTTGACTGTCGCGAGGGTGAATACGAGATTGTAGAAGACTTGAAGTACTAGATGGTTTGTGTTGCACGAGCTTATGAAGGATTGAGTTTAATCTCATTATGGTATTATGGCAGTAATAGAGTATAGGCATTGTGAGCTATTGTGTGTTTAATCTATGGCTTTGAGCCAAGTGGGGGAGTCTGCTATTGTTCAGTTGATTGCACGGTTATGTGCTATGTTGGTTTCAGTTTGAGGCATACTGGTGAATCAGTTATGGCTTACAGAGGTTGAGATCGAGGATGACTCGAATAAAGGAAATTTGGAATAGGGGTTGTGTTATGCTTTATGGGTATATGAGAAACATTGGATGATTAGGTTGTTGTTTGTAAGGAAGTTGTTTGTAAGGAATGTAACGTGATGGAGTAGGAAAAATTGCTCGGCGGCTTAGAATAATAGATTACTTCCTTGGGTGTTGGAGTTTTAATAGGGCACAGGTCGTTCGGTCCGTCTGGTCAGTCTAATTAAGATTTGAGCAGAGTGGATGACTCCCGAGAATGGTTTTGAAAGATTCAAGATTTACATGTAGTAATTGGGAATCTTCAAGATGTGTGTTGGCTAGAAACTGAGATTTATATGGGAGATGTCAGGACTTATAGCATTTCTGTATCATTGTAAATTCTACATACCAGTATCAGGAAGGTAGAGGTAATGGCTTTAGATTCGCAGAAGGTCTCTTCAGAGCGAGCATCTCGGTTGTGGTACTTTTGGGGGTGTTTCAGAAGAATACAATGGTTTATGAGCCTTAGGGAGGTGTGGTCTTATGCTAAAGTTCGCGGGGTAAGTTTTAGTTAAGGATAGTGGTGTACTAGCAAGGAAATGTATCAATTTGAGGGTAATTCGGAAGGAACTCAGAAAATTAGGACAACTTGGTAGTAGGTTGGATCAGCATGGCAATTGATATGATCGGTTCTTGGGTGCTTATGGGGTAATGAGTTTCTACAAGTGTTTCGTGGCAATGCTCTTGGGTTTTGGTGAACCGCGCAGCTTGGTTGGGTTAGAAGGATTCAGTCCTGACGGTTAAGTTTTGAGCAAACGGGATTCGGAGAATTCTTGGTAATTTCTACCACAGTTAGAGATGTATATTTCCTACTGGCGTGAGGAGCATGTGACGAATAGTGATTTTCTTCTAGATGGGATCAAATGGAAAGTTCTCGGCTAGTTAAGTACGTAATTGCGTATGGCTCGAAATGGATATGAAGTTCTTATGTTTACCTAGGATAGTATGGTATATGCGGCATGTTGTGTAGGGTTGAGATTTGCATGTGTAAGGTCACGGTTCAGTTCTGAAAGGAAGGTCATAAGTTCATAGGCAGCACGGGCAGTCTCAGAAGATTAAGGAAGTAATAGTACCGATTGGTGTGGCTTGATGATGATATGTATTTCAGAAAGGGCAATGTGTTTGAGTTAGGGATACTTCATTGGTATTGCGGCACTCTCTTGTTGGATCGACTGCTGATATTCAAGTTCGTTTGGTAGCACAGAAAAATTATAGGAGTACCCCTCGTAGGATGATTGGGTATTAGAGGTGTGTAGAATATTCGGACGGTGGAGTTGGGATCAGTTATGGTGATTCGTGTGCTGTATGGATTTGAAGACCGGGAGTTCTCATAGACCGGTCATGTCATGGTTATGGAGCGCGTATATTGGTCTTGTATGGTGACTATTGGAGGTTTGGAGACCCGAGTGGATCCTTTGTTGATTAGTATGTTGGATTTTGAGGTGATATTGGGTATGGACTGGTTGTCTCCATGTCATGTTATTCCGGACGATTGCACTAAGGCGGCAACGTTGGTATGCCGGGGATGCCACAGATAGAGTGGCGAGGTTCGACAGATTATGTTCCCTGTAGGGTGATTTAATTATTGAAGACCCAGCGGATGGCTTGGAAGGGTTGTCTTTCTTCTTTGGCCTTCGTGAGGGATGTCAGTTCAGAGACTCCTACCATTGATTCAGTTCCGGTGGTGAGGGATTTTCCGGATGTGCTTCCTGCTTCCGGGCATGCCGAGGGGCACGGTTGTTGATTTCGATATTGATTTGGTGCCGGGCACCATATCGTATGGCACCGGCGGAGTTAAAGGAGTTGAAGGAGCAACTTTAGGAACTCCTTGATAAGGGGTTCATTGGTAGGCCAATATGGATGTGTGTTCTACATCGAGTCGGCTTTGTTGACTCCGAGTTGTTATCATTGAGGGATGTGTTGATTCGATTGTCATTGAGCTTATTAGTGTTCTGAAGTGATATATGAGTTACCTTTCCGTATTGCGAGGCGTTATGATTTATTGGTTTAGGCACATATGGTGCGGTTCTATTGGGGTCTCATAGTGGAATTCGAGCGGTAAGAGTATTGGGTATCACTCGGTAGATGGCGTATCGGTTGTTTCTGGTTTGTGTGGTGTTAGGTCATTTGTTTCGCCGTGGTTATGACGATTTGCTTTTGGTACTAGACATCAAATTGCGCGTGGTTGCTCTTTTTGAGAATAGTGACTTGAGGTGTTTCATGTGGACCAGTGTTTGGATAGGGTTGTGCGTTGCAGCGAGGTTATGTGGAGGTATGATCCTTCGGGTTGGATTCGTGTGTTCTGGTTCTACGATGTGTGATGAGTTCTTAGCATTGTGTGGTGGTGGTACTAGTGAGCTTGCGGTACAGCTCTCTCAGTTGAGTCATTTTTTTCCCATGATTGGAGTGCATTTGGGCTGTTGCTTATTGGTGCACGGGTCGCACGGGTACTGGATCTAGATTTTATCGATGTGTCATGTCACTTTGGTAGTCGTGTTAGATGAGATGAGGTCACGGAGATCTAAAATAAATACTATCGGATTCGATTTCAGCATGTTGGAAGGATAACATCGGGATTCGGCTTAGAAATTTACTAGGGTCCTTGCCAAGGAGAGGGAGTTTCATGAATGGTTGATCTGAGGAATGATTATGACTTTTTGTGTGTTTCTTTCATCATTGGCAGAATACGGAAGTGTTGGAATGAGGTTTTATTTAATAAGAGGTTTATTACCAGTATTGTATTGCTGTGAGTAGTTGTTGTGATTAGAAGTTATCGTTGTGAGAGTTTGAGTTGTGTGATATATTATGTGATTTCATCTTGAACTGCGGTTATGGCTCGATACAGCGTGTTCAGACTTATTCATTGTATAGATGCGAGGTTCTGATTTTGTGAATAATTTCGGAAGTGAAAATGGGGTTCTAAAGTTCATAGGCATGCTGGATTGTAAAATTTCAGTTATGTTGTGTTATCAGACCTATATGGGATAGGGTGACGTGGGATCACCCCCGGGTATGTGCATAGTGAGGATACATGGCGATTTGATGGGTTTTGAAACAACTCTGGGCACGTTCAAGGACGAACGTATGTTTCAGTGGGGGAGGATGTAACGGCCCGACCGGTCGTTTTGAGCATTTGCACTTTGTTCGCCAGTTCTCGGGCATGACTAGCCCCGTATGATGTATTACGACTTATGTAAATCGTCGGTTTTGGTTTTCAGGTTAATCAGAATAGATATGGAAGGATGATTCTCACCTTGAAGATTTAAATTTGAAAAGTTTGACTCAGTCTTGACTTTTTAGTATTTGATATCGAATTTGGACTTTTATGATTTGTTAGCTCCGTCGGGTGATTTCTGACTTAGGAGTGTGTTCGCAATGTATTTCGGAGGTCCGTGGTAGATTTAGGCTTGAATTGGCGAAATTGGAATTTTGGCGTTTTCCAGTTGGTAGTGGAAATTTTGATATCGGGGTCGGAATGGAATTCCGGAAATTGGAGTAGGTCCGTTGTGTCATTTGTGACATGCGTGCAAAATTTCAAGTCATTCGGATGAGGTTTGATAGAGTTTTTGATCGTTTCGGAATTTGGAAGTTTTGGAATCCTTAGGCTTGAATCCGAGGGTGATTTGGTGTTTCGGCGTTGTTTTAAATGTTCCGAAGATTGGTATTAGTTTGAATGGTGATATGTGACTTGTTTGTATTTATTGGTTGAGGTCCCAAGGGCCTTATGGGATCGTAGGTGCGAGAGTGCTGGGCAGAGAGTATAAAAAGGCCCCTTCGCGATTTTCAGTCATTTGTTCATCATTTTTGCGCGATTTTGGAGCTCCAAGGTGTGATTTCAAGAGGAAATCAAGTGTTGATAGAGAGGTAAGCTATTTGGGGTTTATATATTGTGTTTATGGTGATTATTTCATTGTTTAATCATGAAAATTAGTGGGGCAAAATTAGAGAAAGAGTTGGGAAATTAGGGTTTGAAATTGGAGAGTTAAATTGGGGATTTGAGGGGCTATTTGAGGTCCGATTTTGATGATCTTGGTATGTATAGACTCGTGAGAGTGTGAGGATTCTAGTTTTGTGATTTTTATCGAAATCCGAGACGTGGGCCCGGGGGCCGGGTTTGGTCAATTTCGGGATTTTAGGTTTAATTTGATTATTTTTGCTTGGGTTTTGTTCCTCTAGCGCGTATTAATGGTATGAATCTGGTTTTGGTTAGACTCGAAGTATTTGGATGCCGATTCGAGATGCAAGGGCATCGCGGGCTAGAGTTTGGACCGGATTGAGGTAAGTAATGATTGTAAATGTTGTCCTGAAGGTATGAAACCCCAGATTTCACATCGTTATGCTATTTTGAGGTGACACACACGCTAGATGACGAGCGTGGGGTCGTGCACCATTGGGGATTGTGACTTGGTCCATCACCATAGCTCTTATAACTGTTATCTCCCCCTCGGCTGTCCCGAATCGGCCAACCAACTCGACCCCGAGGTCCTGTAATAGACAGTCGAGGCCTCCGATCTGCCACCGTTTGGTTCGACTATCATAGCGTTTCTAAGCTATAATCCTTATTTCTAACCTTTTACTTAGCATCTATTGTATAACAACTGGCATAAAAATAAATCACGTATTTTTAGAACCACACAATCAAATCTAATGGTTATTACCATTTCCACGGTAAAAGTTTGGCACCCACCGTGGGGCTTAAAATAATAGTGATTATTTTCTTGCTGGTTTAACCACGTAACGCAAGTTATCTTTCACACTTTTTCTTGTCCAAGATCTTTGATTTCAGGTCAAGATGTCTAACTCTATAAACGCACGTGAAAACATCAACCTTGAAGACCATGGAGAAAATGGTGTTGACGTCCCAGGTGTTGGCGTACCACCACGAAACTCTGAGAATGCACCGGAACCGATTCCTGTGGATGCGATTTCACGCGATGCTCAACACGTCAAAATAAGATCCCACACCAACAGGAGCATACACCAAGGAGACCAACAAGAAGCCCGAAAAACCCCAGGTAGGGAAGAGCGGGAGGTTAGCCTTCATGTTATTTTTGAAATGTTGCAGGCACAACAGCTGGCTATTGCTTAGCTGCAAAGTCACCAGAAAACTCCTAGCACGGTAGCACCGGGGACGGCTCCCCCAGCCGATTAGGTACCAGAGAGATCAAGAAACAATGAGTCGGCAGCCGACCCCGCCATCGTAAAGATGCTCGAGGACCTCACGAGGAGGACAGAATCGGGCGAGAAAAAGATAGAGGCCAACGACAAGAAGGTCAAGACCTACAACTCCAGGGTCGACCAAATTCCGGGGGCACCCCCGATCTTAAAAGGTGTGGATTCAATGAAGTTCGTACAGAAGTCGTTCCCACAGGAAGCGGCCCCAAAACCCATTCCAAAGAAGTTCAGAACGCCCGACCTTCCGAAGTATAACGGAACCTCGGACACCAACGCGGTGAAAGGAAACGACCTGAGGGACGATGAGATCGAGTCCGTCCTGCTGAAGAAGTTCGGGGAAATGCTTTCTAAAGGGGCGATGATGTGGTATCACAACCTGGCCCCAAACTCGATAGATTCATTTGCCATGCTGGCGGATTCTTTCATTAAGGCACATGCTGGTGCCATCAAAGTAGCAACAAGGAAATCTGACGTCTTCAAGATTAAGCAGAGGGAGAATGAGATGCTATGAGAGTTCGTATCTCGCTTTCAAATGGAACGAATGGAACTACCATCAGTCTCTGACGACTGGGCAGTGCATGCCTTCTCTCAAGGTCTGAATGAACGAAGCTCGGTGGCTTCGAAGCAGCTAAAATAGAATCTGGTTGAATATCTCGCCCTGACCTGGTCGGGCGTTCACAACCGATACCAGTTAAAAATCAGGGTCGAGGACGACCAACTAGGAGCCCCATCGGGCTTGCTATACCCAAGCAGGCTTTTGGTAAAGGAGCCAAAGCCAAACAAAGAAATGTACCAGCCATACACCAAAGACAGGAGAAACGCCCCGAGGCACAACATACCGCGCAATGATCGAATGATGGATCGAGGACATAATCCTCGGGGACTCGTCAGCAGAGCCGGATTCGATAGGCATACGGGGCCAACGGAGGCACCTCGCTTATCGTAATACAACTTCAACATCGACGTATCAGACATCGTGTTCGTCATCAGTAAAATCCGAGATGCCAGGTGGCCTAGGCTCGTACAATCAGACCCTTCACAAAGGAACCGTAACTTAATGTGTGAATTTCACAACACGCATGGCCACAGAACCGAAGATTGCCATCAACTCCGGGAAGAAGTAGCTCGACTACTAAGCAAAGGTCACCTCTGAGAATTCATCAGCGAACGGGCCAAAAACCAGTTCTGCAAAAGAGAGGCGACATAGAAGAACGAAACAAATGAGCCACAGCATGTCATCCACATGATCTAGGGAGGCATCGACGAACCGCATGAACCCACGATCAAAAGAACAAAAATATCCATCACTAGAGAAAAGCAAACTCGGTGTTACATACCCGAGGATGCCCTCACATTCAGCGATGAGGACATCGAGACCTTGTCTCAACCTCACAACGACGCACTGGTGATCTCTTTCCTTGTAAATACATTTCAAATTAAACGTGTACTCATGGATCAAGGTAGCTCGGCCAATATTATCAGGTCGAGAGTGGTAGAGCAGCTCAGGCTGCTCGACCAAATCGTGCCCGCCTCTCGAGTCCTCAACGAATTCAACATGGCGAGCGAAACAACAAAAAGGGAAATCACCCTCCCAGTCAACGTGGCCGGCACAACCTAAAATGCCAAATTTCATGTCATCGAAGGAGACATGAGGTATAACGCTTTGCTCGGAAGGCCATGGATACACTGCATGAGAGCAGTACCATCCACCCTCCATCAAATGATGAAATTCCCGACAAAGAAGGGGATTAAAACCGTCTACGGGGAACAACATGCAGCAAGGGAAATGTTCGCAGTGCACAATGTAACGCTGACACCAGTGTCTCCACCCTCGAAGGATCCAAAGGGTTATCAAACAGTAAAATAGCAATAGCAAGCTACACCCTCGGCTAAGTCTGAACCGAACGAAGCAAAGGACCGTACCGCGTCCTCGTGACAAACCATCGAAACATATCAGGGGTCGAAACGCCATCAGCACTAAGGTATGATCGCCTCCCCTTTTTTAATTACATCTTACACTATGCTAAGTGCAGGTATCCGATCGAATTAGCTGAAACGCTTCCCAACTCGAAGGCCTTTAGGTTTCAAAAGCTTGCGTTACACTCTTTTCCTTCGATCGGGTTTTTATCCCAAGAAGGGTTTTACGGCAAGGTTTTTAATGAGGCAACACCTATATGCTACCAAAGGAAAACTCAACAAGTATATTCTCTTGCAATCAACCTCGAATACTGGGGGGCATCCCCCCGGAAGACCACCTTCTCGGAGAAGCTAAGATTTGCTGAACAGGGTCTCGATAGGAAAAATAATGTACCGGGCCAAACAGTCGAATGAACCTGCCCGCATAGAATAACCGAGCCCGCAACAGCAAGGACATGTATGCTTGCACCAAGCAATCGAAGAATAATTTCAACAAGCATAATTTTGCGTTTCAAAGAAGCTCGGTATTTTTGCAAAAACGGCTCTCTGTCAAAAACATCCCGAACACTGGGGGACTGCCTGAACGACCTCCGGGTCGGAGCTCCAAACTCATATGCCCTCAACGAGGCAACATCCAACTCACAAAATGGCTTCAAAGCCAAAAGCGCCCCGAACACTCGGGGACTGGCGTCAAAATTGCAAAAATCGCACGGCCTCCGGGTCGAAAACTCCGAAATCATAAGCCCTCACTGAGGCAATACCAATCTTACAAGTAATGGCTCCCGACCCAAGGAACCCTCGATGACTCGGGGACTATCGCCAATCACCACTTATCAAAAACCCGAGGCCATAAGACCCCAAGCGGGAAAACTCGGTCTCGTAAGACCTGTATAAGGCAACATCAATATCGGTAAGACCTCAAGCAAGGCATGAACCACACTTGTACCAAGTGGCAATATCTGTAAAACCTCAAGCAAGGCATGAACCATACTTGTACCAAGTATCCAAAACTGTAAGACCTCAAAGGCATGTAAAACTTGTAAGACCCTACTAAAGGCCTAAACCTGACCTCAAAGTTAAGGCTATATATCGAACTTATAAGACCCCTAAAAGGCATACCCTCGATATAGACGCCGAAACTACTTCACTCGGGACTAAAAGGCTCCGGTCAAACACAAGTGACCACGGTCACAAGGCTGTACTAGCCAAACTAACGCGACTCGGGGACGCCGGACCGTCGCTACAAAATCACAGGCCTTCAATTACTTCGAATCTACTTCGAAAAGAACCGGTTAAACAGGCTACCCTCGACATAGGAGAAAGAGCTTCGACCATGTCAGCACCAAATTACAGGCTTCGAGCTACTCAGCCACCAAGCCAAACCCCCCGAGGTGCTCGATCATCGCCACATAACGGCTCATAATCGAGGTTTTTATCAAACCGATGAAGATTCAGGCAAACAAAATCTCAAAAATCCTTAACGAGGGAAAAATAAAGCCTATACTAAAGGTCGCATCGACCCAAAGCGTAAGAGCCATTGTCGCCAGCTCACACAAAAGGTCACATCGACCCAAGGCGTAAGAGCCATTGTCGCCAGCTAACACAAAAGGTCACATCGACCCAAAGCGTAAGAGCCATTGTCGCCAGCTCACACAAACGGTCGCACCCAACAAAAGCGTAAGAGCCACTGTCGCCAGCTTGAAATTCAAAAACTTGAGGGTCGAATGAGCTCGAGCCGACACCCGACTCGGAGACTGAACCCAAAACAGTTGACCAAACATGCCTAAGAGCACAAGCACAATAGCTCGAACGCCGGCTTATACTAAAAGGTCGCATCGGCCAAACGCGTAAGAGCCTACGGGCCAACCCAATAAGCCTTAGGGCCATACTATGAATCTAAGGATTCCTTCTGACTCAAACACCAGTTCATCTGGCTAAATTCAAGGCAAAAAGAAATTCAGAAGAAATAAAACCGCAAGGTTTCCTTTTATACATATGCGAAAAACCGCAAGCTCCATTTAAAACGTACTTTCAAAGTACTACATACAGAATCAGAAAGTAAAATCTACGTCCTCCTTGGGGACTATGACCCGTCAGCCTCGTCTTTGCTATCCTCGGCGTGGGACAGAAGCAACCGAGCACCAAGTTCGTCCGCCCTCGCCCGCTTCACCTCTTCTGAGAGGTCAAAGCCCCTAGCACGGATCTCCTCGAGGGTTTTCCTTGTAGATTTACACCGAGCATATTCCTTCCTCCTTTCCTCGCGGTCAAGAGTCCTTCTCAGCTCAGCTTGAGCATCGGCAGCGTCCTTCAAATAGACCACCACCTTCTAGTCAGCCTTAGTTCGGCTCATTACGACTTCAGCCCGGGCATCCACAATCTCGGCCTTTGCCTTCAAAAGCTCAGACTCGAGCTTCGTAATCATATCTGTTTGAACCAAGATATTATCATGACCTAAGCAAAGTTGAACCTCAAAAGCGGAGGCTTTATCTAGAGCACCCTTCCCCGCTGAAGCCTGAACCTCCGCCTGAGCCTTTAACTCGTCATACTCGCGCTTGGCTCGGCCAGCTTCGTTCCGAAAGCGCTCCAGGTCCTCCATCTTTTTCTATAACTAAAATAAACGAAACATTAGCCTCAGGAGCTAGAAGAAGGAACATACACTCACACGGAACAAAAACTACCTGCTCCTTCAGGTCGCTCTCATATTTCAAGCTCCGACTCGCCTGGTCACAAAGAAGCCTGAGAGACTTCTCCCCATCCACGGCTTTCCGCAACATGGCCTCACGACGAGGCAGCTCGGACTTGAGCTTGTCAAAAGCCTATGAAAGAGAAGCTCGACAAGAAAGTAAAAATTGCAAGACTATAAAATCAACACGGACGGCAAAAAACTCACCTCAAAATAAAGCCTTTGAGCTTCCTCGAAGGTTGAGCGCACATCTACTATTCCGGCTCCGTCTGCCCCGGAAGAACAACACCCGATAGGGATGCGGTCGCTCAGCATATGCGGCTCCTGGTCTCGGGCACCCCTCGAAGTACCTTCGATGGGGGAAGACATATCCTCGTCAGGCATTCGGCTTGGAATCATCTTGCTGTAAGCACCGCCACCTTGCGAAAGCCCCCTTTGCTCATTATTATCACTCCGAAGCCCAGGAGCTGGCGTTTCTTCTCCCACCTCCAAGAGGGCATGGTCTCGCTCCAAAGGATTCTCCGACGCCTACGGTGATGAGGTTAGTACGCGTAAAAGAAAACGCCCTTAAAGGAGCAAATCACACAGCGCGTACCGTGGTGTTTGGCCTCCCATCTGCCCTTAGACAAAACTCACCACTTACGCTCATTGTAAGTCGAGCAAGCCGCCAGCTTCCGAGCCCAGTCCGTCAGGTCGGGGACCTCGAATGACGTCCATGAAATTGCTGCAGAAAAGGAAAGGAAGGCGCATTTACAGAACCTGTCTCTGCCATAAGCAAAACTACGAAGGTACGAGTATACCACTTACGTGTAAAATTCCACTCCTCAGGGAATGGCAGAAACTCCAGGGGGATAACATCAACGGTCCGTACTCGAATGAATCGTCTCATCCGCTCCTGATCTCCGTCTGCTTCATCATCGACAACGAAGGGTGAGGTAGATCGGCATTGTAAGGTTAGTAGACCTCGATGGTGAAAAGGCCGGTGCAGCCTGATAAGATGACTGAGCGTGAATTCAAGTCCCGCTCTCTCCGCAAAGAACCTCATCATCAATACTATCCACGAAAATGACGGATGAATCGGCGCCAAGGTGACCTGGTATTTCTGACAGAAATCAAGCACAACCCTATCAGGGGGGCCTAACATGAAGGGGTACGTGTACACATTCAAAAAACCCTCAGCGTGATCCATAATGCTCTCTCCCGGGGAAAGTACACGCAATACTACCTTCTCCCCCACCCACAGTCTCTCCTCGCTAATTTGAGATGCTCCTCTCCTACTAAGGAAATAAACCTCGAAACATACTCCCGATGACCCCGAGTGTCTAGGTTCAAGAGGCTTTCAAGGGCGGAACTCCCCTCTCCTCGCCGAACGGACCTTGGTGTGGCAGCCATAACTGTGATAAGACTAGAAAATCCAAGCAGAACCCTCAAAATCAAAATGGTGAAAGCCTAGACACAAGAAAAGAAAACTCCACAAAGGAAGACAACTACTTAAAATAGCGGAATCATCAGAAGGGGGAAGGCAACCCTATATATGGGAAAGGCAGCGACTACCCACCACAAAGGCCGATTAAAAATACTAGTTGAAACTTTTCTCGTTTTGGGAAAATGTGCCAACAAAGCCACCTTGGTCATTTCACAACCATGTCATACACTTGACGCCGCTATACGACATTTTGGGGTCAGCGACCCCCGCATTAACCAAGTTCCGAGATGGTACCCGATCTCGAGAACCTCCATCAAAATGAAGATAGGCTCCAAGAAGCCACTATATCATTACAAGTCCTAAGATGGTACCCGATCTCAAGGACCTCCATCAAAAAGAAGATAGGCTCCAAGAAGCCACTATATCATTACAAGTCCTGAGATGGTACCCGATCTTGAGGACCTCCATCAAAAGAAGACAGGCTCCGAGAAGCCATTAATATCATTACAAGTCTGTAGATGGTACCCGATCTCGAGGACCTCCATCAAGAAAAATATAGGCTCCATGAAGCCACTATATCATTACAAGTCCTGAGATGGTAGCCGATCTTGAGGACCTCCAAAAAAAGAAGATAGGCTCCAAGAAGCCACTATATCATTACAGGTCCTGAGATGGTACCCGATCTCGAGGACCTCCATCAAAAGAAGACAGGGTCCGAGAAGCCATTAATATCATTACAAGTCCTAAGATGGTACCCGATCTCGAGGACCTCCATCAAAAGAAGACAAGCCCCAAGAAGCCATTGATATCACGGCAAATCCCAAGATGGTTCCTAATCTCGAGGACCTCTCCCAAAAAGAAATTAAGCTCTAAAATGAGCCACTCATATATAAGCTTAACCTCGGGGTAGCACCCTATTCAGCTATTGCGAGCACGAATCGTCTACCCGATTCTCCGGACCTCAAATTACTTAAGCTCGAGCCAACTCCCGCTCGAAGGCCACCGATAAAGCATTAAGGATATCTTTCATTTTCAAATCAAGCTATCTCTATTATCAGACACCCGAGCAAACTCCCCCCGTCGAGGCCTACTGCGGGGTCTAAAAGGCTAAGTCCAATGCTAAAAATTCGGAGCCCCTACTCTCATTCAACTCGAAGCCAGGGATCCCAACGGCCCCATTAATGCCCTTGAAAGACGTATCAGCAGGCACAACCAATGCATTTTTTGGGAACCGAATCGACGGCGACATTATTGCTTTGAAGAACAAGAATCGATAGTGTATTGAATATCACTGAAAAGATGAACCGGCGGAACACCTCGGTTATCACAAGGGCCAATTTTTGGCCATTACAACGCCTCGTGAGCAAGGTTTCCAAAGGCTCGAGACCATGGTCGAGATTTATCCCGAGGGGACATTGGTATCCAACCTCGAGGCAGCACAAATCAATGGTTATGGTAGAACAGTGGGAAGTTCCCTAGGCGCACGACTAGGGCTGACAAAACTTAGAGGTCTAGCTCTGACCCGTATCTGGTCATTGAGTAGCTATACCTGCCCCATATCTTTGTAATTAATGCTTTTGTACTATGTTCCCCCTTACATATATAAGGGGAAGCCTTGTCATTTGGAGGGATCCGATGGTCAATACTAAATACACAAGAACATTCTCTCTGCTCTCTAGCTTATTCTCTTGAGTTCATTACTTCATTTATTGCTCACATTCATTGTGTTCTATTTATTGTTCTTCATTTATTTCCTATCATTGATCATAAAAGAGCCATCACCATAACTGTTATCTCCCCCTCAGCTGTCCTGAATCGGCCACCCAACTCGACCCCAAGGTCTTGTAATCGACAGCTCGAGGCCTCCGATTTTCCATCATTTTGTTCTACTATCATACCGTTTCTAAGCTATAATCCTGATTTCTAACCTTTTACTTAGCATCTATTTCTTAACAACTGGCATAAAAATAGATCACGTATTTTTAGAACCACATAATCAAATTTAATTGTTATTACCATTTCCACGATAAACAACCGTGTGTGCCATGAAACTCGCACACCAGGTTGGGGTTCCTTTGTGACGGATTTGATTGTACGGGTTTTGGCCACCTGGTGTCTTTGATTTAACCTATGGCCGATACGATGTCCGAAACATTAATGTTGAAGTTGTATTCGAATAGTCGGGGTGCCTCCGTCGGTCCCGTGTGTCTGTCGCATCCGGCTCTGCTCACGAGTCTCCGAAGATTCTGACCTCGACCTGCCCTTTGGTCGTTTCGGGGTATATTACGCCTTGGGACGTTCCTTTGATCTTCAGTGTACGGTTGGTACCTTTCCTTATTTGGCCTTGGTTCCTTTGCCATGAGCCTCCTAGGATATACTAAGCCTGAGGGGGCTCCTAGTTGGTCATGCTTGACCCTAATCTTTGACTGATACCGGTTGTGGACATATGCCCAAGTCACGGCGGGATACTCAACCAAGTTCTGCTTTATCTGCTTCGAAGCTATTGAGCTTCGTTCGTTCACACCTTGGGTGAAGGCCTGCACTACCCGGTCATCAGAGACTGGTGGTAATTCCATTCGTTCCATTTGAAAGCGAGATACAAACTCCCGTAGCATCTCGTTATCTCTCTGTTTGATTTTGAAGACATCGGATTTCCTTGTAGCAATCTTGATGGCACCGACATGTGCCTTTATAAAAGAATATGCCAGCATGGCAGCAAATGAGTCTATCGAATCTGGGGACAGGTTGTGGTACCACATCATGGTCCCTTTTGAAAGTGTTTCTCCGAATTTTTTCAACAGGACGAATTCAATCTCGTCGTCCTTTAGGTCATTTCCCTTTACAGCACAAGTGTATGCAGTGATGTGCTCGTTGGGGTCCGAGGTTCCGTTGTACTTTGGGAGATCGGGCATTCTGAATTTCTTCGGGATGGGTTTTGGAGCAGCACTCGATGGGAATGGCCTTTGTGCGAATTTCTTTGAATCTACACCCTTCAGAATCGGGGGTGTAACCGGGATCTGATCGACCCTTGAATTGTAGGTCTCCACCTTTTTGTCGTTAGCTTCTATCTTCTTCGCGCCCGATTCAATCCTTTTTGTGAGGTCCTCGAGCATCTTCATAATAGCAGTGTCGGCTGCTGACCCGTTGTTGCTCGATCTTTCCGATACCTGTTTGGCTCTTGGAGCTATTTCCGGTGCTGCTGTGCTTGGAGTTTTTTGGTGGCTTTGCAGTTGAGCAATCGCCAGCATTTGTGCCTGCAATATCTCAAAAATAATGTGAAGCTAACCTCTCGTTCCTCCCGAGCTGGAGTTCTTTGAGCTTCTTGTTGGTTTTCTTGGCGTATACTCTTGTCGGTATGGGAGCTTATATCGACGTGTTGGGTACACCGGTTCCTGGAACAACTACACCATTCTCTCCTGGAACACCGGTTCCTGGAACAACTACACCATTCTCTCCTGGAACGCCGGTTCCTGGAACAGCTACACCATTCTCTCCATGATCCTCAGGATCGTTGTTTTTATGTGCGTTCACTGAGTTGGAAATTTTGACCTGAAACCAAAGATTCTTGGACAAGTAAAAGTGTGAAGAATAACTTGCATTTTTCGGTAAACCAGTACAAAAATAATCACTATTATTTTTAGCCCCATGGTGGGCGCCATACTGTTTACCTTGGAAACGGTAATTACAATTAAATTTAATTTGTGGTTCTAAAAATACGTGATTTATTTTAATGCCAGTTGTTAGATGATAGATGCTCGGTGTGAGTTAAGAAAAAGGGAAAAGAGCTTAAATACAGTGTATAACGCAAACCGAAAGGCCGTGAATCGGAGCCTCGAGCTAGCCTAAGTTTGGCCTCGAGGTCGAGCTGATGAGCTCGATCAGGGAAGATAGATGGAGAACTAACAGTTCTGAGAGCCTTGATGGTTGCTCTTTATAATCAATGATGAGCAGTAAATGAAGAACAGTTAATAGAACACAATAAATGTAAGCAATAAATCAAAGGAGAGACAATGGAGAATATTTAGGTTAGAGAGCAGAGAATGTTCTTGTTTTGTATTCAATATCATGTGCGCAAGAAATGACAAGGGTCCCCTTAATATAGGAGGGGGAAATCCCAAAATAGTACAGGTGCATTTATTACAAAGATATGCGGCTGGTACAGTCATTTAATGTCACGGTACGGACTTGTACTATCCTTGTAGACCTGGTCAGCTCTAACCACGTGCTTTGGGAATTTCCCTCTTGCCCGACATAGCCACCAATTTGCGCTGCCCCGAGGTCGAACATAGGGAACCCTCGGGGTCGATCCTCGAGCTGTTCATCGAGCCTTCTGGAGAAGGGCTACGGAGTGTTATAATGATCATAAAATTTAACTCTCCGATTTTAGCCGTATACAAGAATGTTTCGAGTATCACCACACTCAAAATAACTCCTCTGCTGGCGTGGCTCCTAGTACATAGTCTGCCCCGGAAGACTAGAATAACCGCTGTACAAGCCCTGTGAAGAAGGTGCACTAAAAGATGGATGTCTGGTATGTGTGCCTGGGGGTCCCTAGCTGCACTACGAGTAACCTGAAGTTCAGACTGAACTGGCCGACTTACAAAGCCTCTGCCATGACGGGCCGAAACCGAAGAGAAGGAACCACTAAACCCTACAAAACTTCTAGGATTCTTAGCTTCCTCATCCCCCCACTCCTTCCTGCAGATGCGCTCCAACCTCCTAGTAATCTCCACAACATGATGGAATGGAGTCTCAGTATCCAACTCTCGTGCCATCCCAAATCTGAGGCTGTAGATGAGTCCCTCAAATAACCTACAGCTCTTATCAGTGGAAACCAAGGAAGGTGCATGATGATATAATTCTATAAAAATCATAGAATACTCAGACACAATCATAGCCCCCCTGGCGTAACTGCTCAAACTCGCTGTGTAAACCATCCCTACGGGACACTGGAATAAACTCCCTCAAGATGAGATCAGAGAACTGGGACCAAGTAAGAAGTGTTGTGCTAGCCAACCTACTCGCCTCATGAGTCTTCCACCATCAATATGTGAGCCCCGTTAACTGAAAAGTAGTAAGGTCAATCCCGATCGACTCCACTAAACCCATATCATGCAGAATGCAATGACACTGGTCCAAGAAACCTTGTGCATCCTCAGAGGCCCTGCTACTGAAATGAGGAGGATGATACTTATGGAACCTCTCTAACCTATTTTGCTCATCTACTGATGTAAGTGGCCCAGCCTCGGGCTGAACTGCAATTATGGTTGTACCGACACAACACCTGGTGTCTTATAAGCATGAGTTGGCTGCTCTGGTGTATGAGCGGTAGGAGTCTGAGCTCCTCCATAGCTTCTGAAGTAGATGATGCAACCGATATCAACCTTTCCTGGGTCAAGATCCCGAACATACTCATATAGTGTGCAACGTCTCCTGGAGCCCCGGCATAGCGTTAGGATGCTCAAGTGCCATCTCAAAATGCTCAGGCTCCTGATCCTCAACTAGAGCTTCTGGAGGCTCTAGAACTGCTGCTTTGGCCGGTGCTCTAGCGGTAGACTCCTCAACCTCTACCTCGGCCCTATGGTCTCGTGGCTCTAGTAGGGAGCGCGGGTGTCTGATCAACCGATCCGATAGAGCGTGTCTTCACCATCTGTGAGAGAATAGAAGAGCAAAGATTGAAACCTAGAATAAACAAATCTACACGATACAGAATGAAAGAAAGGGACATTTCCTAATAGTTTGGTAGCCACTCGTAGATAATTACAGACGTCTCCGTACCAATCCGCAAGAGTCTACCAAACATGGTCATTACTCGTAAAACCTATGAACCCAGGGCTATGATACTAACTTGTCACAAGTCAAAACTCACCACAAGGGTCGTGTTGCACCTAGTTTCTAAAACTAGGTAAGCCTATCACTTAGAAACATCTAAATTAACATAACATGATATAAAAGGATAGAATATTACTATAATAACAGAAATAGGATCAACACGTGCCAAAATGGCAATACTCAACATAACTCCCCAAAACTAGGCAGTATAGAGTCATAAACTTTACGTGGAATGCATATCAAGTCTCGAAGAGTACAATACTATTTGAAATACATAAATAATAGAAATAAAGTAAAGAAGGTAACTGCGAGGACTACAAACAGAAATACCAAAGATACCTTCAAGTCTCCAACAAGATAAAGCACATGTTTTTATCGATCCGCTTGATCAGAAGTACCTGAATCTGCACAAAGAATGTGCAAAAGCATAGTATGAGTACAACACCGTCGGTACCCTGTAGGTATCAAGACTAACCTCATGAAATAGTGGTTCAATTCATATGATACTCACTAGTTAAGAACATGTGCAATTTATCAACAACTGGAAACAAAATATATGTAAGGAAGAACAATATTAACAATCTCGTAGAGCATGTGAGAACCACCCAATGTAGAAAACTCATTTTTAGTCAACAATTCATCCAAGAAGTGGGGAATGTAATAGCATGTCTAATGAACTAGCAACTCATTAAAATATACGACGGAGGATTTTAAGAAATATATAAGAAATTGCATCAATCCCGTTTCACACATAAACAAAATCAAGAAAGACACCTCCCGAATCATCACATAACATCATCAACAATGCCGCCCTTATTTCGCCGCATGCACATCACAATGAAATGCCTCCTTTATGTCACTGCAAGCGCATAAGCCACCCTTATCTCATCGCATACGCATCACTATAAAATTCCTCCCTTATGTTGTTGCTGTGCATCTCTCCACCCTTATACTCCACCCAGCAGCAATTAACCCACACAACATGTCCACATATGCCACAAATCACAAAACAACAATACCCATAGTTTCATCAAGATATAAACTCACAACTTAACAACAAAGTGCACAAGGAAATGACAATTACATAAAAGTGAGGATGAGTATTCAAGAATAAAGCATGACTATGGCTAAGCCCAATGTAGCGATCATGATCATGTAATGGCAAAGTGGTTTAAGCATATTTCATATAAGTTACATTATCAAATTAAGACATATTAATAGCCTATGGTCCAGTTCGATCGTAAACCACACATAGCACCCGTGTACACATTCATCACCTCATGTACATGTCACTTTTCATGTAACATGAATATACAATCAAGGCTAAATCTAAAGGCCTATTCCTCCTCTAAAGGTTAGGCAAGATGCGTACCTCAATTAAGCCAAATAAATATTCTAAAAGCCGTTGCCTCTTGAATCGGCCTCCAAACGGGTCATATCTAGCCAAAACAGCACAATAATATCAAATACGAGTAAAAAAATTTTAATTAATAAAGCTTCAATCTTTATCAAAAATCAAAAAGTCAACCCGGGCTTGCCTCCCGAAACCTGACTAAAGTCACAATTTCCGAACACACATTTAAATACGAGTTCAACCATACAAGTTTCATCCAAATTTGGCTCCGAATCGGGATTCAAATTCCCATTTTTCATTTTAGAAAAGTTTTTCCAAAATCCCTAATTTTCTTCACTTAGATTCATCAATCAAATTCTAAAATCAAGTATGAAATCATGAATAATGATCAAATCTAAGTCAAGAGTACTTACCCTAATCTAAATCGTGAATATCCTCCAAAAAATAACCCAAAACCAAGCTCCAATCTCAAAATATGATTAAATAATACAACCCTTAAAATAAAGTTATTTAAGTGTGCCCAGGGGTCCCCTTGGAGATCTCGGGACCAATTTTGCGATCGCGAAGCACAAATCAAAAGCTACCTCAGTAGACCCGACGCAAACGTGACCAACTGCCATAGATTGCTCTTTAACAACACCTAAGCCTACGCGAACGCGATGCCCATCCACGAACGCGAAGGCTAAGCCACGGACCTCCTAGCCTGACATACACCCTACGCGATCACGACCCACAAAATGCGAATGCCAAACTTCAGCTCCCCACAGTCCTCAATTGAGACCCTACCATCACGAACGCGAAGAACAAAAAGATGCCAGCCACAAACACATTCCGCTATTGTGATAGACCTTCGGCGATAACGATGAATACCAAAACACCAAAAAATCAATAACTCCAAACATGAGTGAAATGGTCTGAATCTCATCCGAAATACACTAGTGGCCCCCAAGACCCCATCCAATAACACCAACCAGTCCCAAATATAATACGGACCTACTCAAGGCCTCAAATCACACAAAATAATATCAAAACTATGAATCGCGCCTCAATTAAAGATTAATGAACTAATCCAAATTTTGGAAATGCAAACTTATGTCAAACATGCCTAAACGATTTGGAATGACCTCAAATTTTATACACAAGTCATAAATAACCATGCAAACCTACTCAAAGGATCGAAATCCCAAACAGACTACGATTACTAAAAGTCAACTATGGGTCAAACCTATGAACTTCAAAAACCTACAAACTTTCCACTTTCGCCAAGTAGAGCCAAATCAACGTAGGGACCTCTAAACCCAAATACGAACTTACACCTACGTCCATAATCACCATCTAGACCTATCGAAACTATCAAAACTCTGATATACCATCAAATACACAAAACTTAAACTTGGTTAACGCTTCCAACTTATGTTTCCAAACTAGGAACTAAGTGTCCCAATTCAATCCAATCACGGAACCAAACCAACTATCTCTGCAAGTGACATAAAAACAAATACACATACGTGGAGCATCAAATACGGGAAAGGGGCTCAAATTCACAAAACGATTGGCAGGGTCATTGCGTTCTCCCTCTTTTAAGCAAACATTCATCCTCGAACGAGTATGCAGATATACCTGAAGTGCCAAAAGGATGAGGATATCGACTCCAATATCATTCTCGGTCTCCCGTTGCCCCCTAGACCAGTTGATCCCTCCATTGGACCTTTACCGATGTAATATTCTTTGACCTCGTCTTTCGAACCAGCCTGTCAAAATTGGCTACTGGTTCTTCAACATAAGTCAAATCCTTGTCCAAATGCACAGAGATGACATAACACATGCCATGGATCATTATAGTACTTGCAAAGCATGGAAACATGAAACACCTGATGAACTCCCGATAAGTGGGTAGCAAAGGAAGTCTGTAGGGCACCTCACCAACTCTCTCTGAAACCTCAAAAGGACCAATATACTGAGGGCTCAACTTGCATTTCTTATCGAACCACATCACACCCTTCATGGGCGAAACTCTGATTAGAACCATATCAACCACCATGAATGCCACATCATGAGCCTTCCTATCAGCATAACTCTTTTGCCTATACTACATGTACGAAGCCGCTCCAGAATCGATTTCACCTTCTCCAAAGCAACATGAACCAAGTCAATGCCCAACAACCTAGTCTCCCCAGGGTCAAACTAACTAACCGAAGAACGACATCGCTTCCTATATAGGCCTTATAAGAAGCCATCTGGATACTCGATCGGTAGATGTTGTTGTAGGCGAACTATGATAACGATAGAAAATGATCCGACTGACCCCAAAAATCAATGACACAGTCTCGCACCATGTCGTCTAAGATCTGAATAGTATGCTCGAACTGTCCGTACGTTTGGGGTTGAAATTCTATAATCAAATCGACATTTGTGCCCAACTCGCACTGTACAGCTCTCCAAAAATGCAATGTACACTTAGTTCCTCGATCCGAGATAATAGACACTAGCACACCATGCAGGCGAACAATCTATCCCAGATTAATCCGATTCAACTGCTCTGAAGTGTAGGTAGTCATGACTGGAAAGAAGTGTGCAAACTTGGTTATTCTATCTACAATGACCACACAACATCAAATCTCCTCAAGGTACGTGGCAACCCAACCACAAAATCCATAGTGATATGCTCCAACTTCCACTCTGGTATATCTAGGCTCTGGAGAAAACCGCCTGGTCTCTTATGCTCATACTTACCTGCTGACAGTTCAAATACCATGCCACATAATCAAAAATATCTTTCTTCATCCTTCTCCACTAGTAGTGCTGCTTTAAATTATGGTACATCTTTCAGGCACCCAGATGAATTGAATACCGTGAACTATGGGCCTCATAAAGAACCAGCTCCTGCAATCCATCCACATTAGGCACACAAATCCAACCCCTAAGCCTCAATACGCCATCATCACCAATAATCACCTAATTGGCATCACCGTGTTGCACCGTTTCCATAAGGACAATCAAGTGGGGATCATCATATTAACATGCCTCGATGCGCTCAAACAAGGACGACCTTGATACAACACAAGTAACAACCCTACTAGGCTCCAAAATATCCAACCTTACAAATTTGTTGGCCAAAGACTTAACATCCAATGCTAACGGTTTCTCCCCAGCTGGGATAAAAGCAAGACTCCCTATGCTGCCACCTTCCTACTCAAAGCGTCAACCACCATATTTTACTTTCTCGAATGATAAAGAATGGTGATAACGTAGTCATTTAGTAGCTCTCCGTTGACTCAAGCTCAAGTTCTTTTACTTGAGTAGGTGTTGATGACTCCGGTGATCCGTGTATACTTCACAAGACACACCATAAAGATGGTGCCTCCAAATGTTAAGCGTGTGAACATGGATGCTAACTTTAAATCGTGTACTGGGTAGTTCATCTCATGGGCCTCCAACTGATGCAAAGCTAAAGCAATCACCCTACAATCCTGCATCAATACACACCCAATACCAACCCGTGAAGCAACACAATAGACTGTATATGAACCCGATGCTGAAGGCCAAACTAGAATTGGATTTGTAGTCAAGGCAGTCTTGAGCTTCTGAAAGCTCTCCTCACACTCGTCAGACCACCTGAAAGGGGCACCCTTATGCATCAACTTATTTAATGGGGCAAGGATAGATGAAAACCCCTCCATAAGCGGCGATAATACCCATCCGAACCTAGAAAAAACTCCAGATCTCAGTAATGGTAGAAGGTCTGGGCCAACTCTGAACTGTCTAGATCTATATCGAACCAAAATCCCCTCACTCGATACCATGTGACCCAAGAATGCCACTGAGTCTAACCAAAACGCGAAATTGGAGAACTTAGCATATAGCTTCTTCTCCCTAAAAGTCTTAAGCACAATCCTGAAGTGTTGGTCATGCTCCTCCCGGTTGCGAGAATACACCAATGTATCATTAATAAACACAATGGAAAAGGAATCCAGATAAGGTTGGAACACGCTATTCATTAAGTGCATGAAAGTTGCTGGGGCACTAGTCAAACCAAATGACATCACCAAGAACTCATAATGCCCATAATGGGTCCTGAAGGCCATCTTAGGAATATCTAAAGCCCTGATCTTCAATTTATGGTGCCTCGATCTCAAATCACTTTTCGAGAATACCCTAGCACCCAGAAGCTGATCAAATAAATCATCAATACACGGCTGTGGATACTTAATATTGATAGAGACCTTTTTTAGTTGTCTGTAGTCAATGCACATTCTCATAGAACCATCCTTCTTCTTCACAAATATATTGGAGCACCCAAAGGTGAAAAACTTGATCTGATGCCTTTATCTAGCAATTCCTAAAGTTGTTCCTTTAATTCTTTCAACTCTACCAGAGCCATGCGGTACGGTGGAGTAGATATGGGCTGAGTGCCCAGCACCAAGTAAAAACCAAAGTTAACATCCCTATCGGGTGGTATGCTTGGTAGGTCTCCTAGAAACACATCTGGAAACTCCCTCACCACCGGAACTGACTCAACGGTAGGAGTATCAACCCTAACATCACCCATAAAGGAATAGTATGCCAAACACCCCTTCTCAACTATCCGCTGAGCCTTCAGAAAAGATGCCACTCTACTAGAACATGACCCAAGGAACCTCTCCACTTAAGCATCGGCAACCCTAGCATAGCTAAGGTCACGATCTTAGCAAGACAATCAATAAATGAATGATAAGAAGATAACCAATCCATACCCCAAATCACATCAAAATCCACCATATTACGCAATAGAAGATCAACCATAGTCTCATAGCCAAACACGAATGATAGATATGGCCCACCATAGTTGAATCCCAACGGGTATAGAAATATAAACAGGAGCGTCAAAAGAATCACAAGTTATTTCCAAATATGAATCAAATAAAACTAATGCATCTCTATGAAAGAATGGAACAATACGTGTAATGATGGCATCTGATGCAACTGCCTCAGTCATACTTGGGAAAGAATAACAACAGGCTTGGTCTCTCTCTCTAGGATGTCTTATCCTCACCGATCCTCTACCACTAACTCGCTGTGTAGGTGAAGTAGCAACTAGAGTGGAAACCATAGCATGAGTACCTTACTGAGGTCTACCCCTCTGAAGTCTGGGATAATCTCTCACAATGAGTCAAGTATCACCACACTCAAAACAACTAATCTTTCGGCAAGGCTGTTGTTACTGTGTCGACTTACAAAGCCTCTACCATGATGGGTCAAAACCGGAATTAATGAACCATTAAACCCTCCTAAACCTCGAGGATTCTTAGCCTACGCACCTTCCCCCCATCTCCTTCCTGCATATATGCTCCAACCTCATAGTAATCTGCACGGCGTGATGGAATGGAGTCTCAGTCTCAAACTCTCGTGCCATCCCAAATTTGAGGCTACAGACGAGTCCCTCAATAAATCTACAGACTCTCTCTCTATCAGAGGAAACCAGGGAAGGTGCATGATTAGATAACTCTATAAAAATCATAGCATACTCGAACACAGTCACATCCCCGCTAGCGTAACTGCTCAAACCCGCTATGCAACCCATCCTTGCGGGCCCGTGGAATAAACTCCCTCAAGAAGAGATTAGAGAACTGGGACCAAGTAAGCAGTGATGTGCCAGCCAGCCTACTCGCCTCATAAGTCTGCCACCATCTATATCCCAGCCTCATCAACTAAAAAGTAGTAAGATCGACCCCTCTCGACTCCGCCAAACCCATAGCATGTAGAATGCGGTGACACTGGTCCATGAAACCTTGTGCATCCTCCGAATCCACACCACCAAAATGAGGAGGATGATACTTATGGAACCTCTCTAACCTATTTTGCTTCTCTACCGACTCAATTGGCCCGACCTCGAGCTAAACTGCAATTACTATTGTACCGACACAACACCTAGTGTCTGATAAGCATGAGTCGGCTGCTCTGGTGTACAAGCGATGGGAGTTTGAGCTCCACCCCAACTTTTAAAGTAGATGATGCAACTGGTATCAACCCTGCCCGGCTCAATCTCCCGAACATACTCATGAAGTGTGCCAAGGTCTCATGGAGCCCCGACATAGCGATAGGATGCTCAAGTGCCATCTCAAAATGCTCAGGATCCTGATCCTCAACTAGAGCTTGTAGAGGCCCTAGAACTGCTACTTTTGGAGGTGCTCTAGCTCTTGACTCCTCAGCCTCTACCTCGGCTCTGTCCTCTTGCAGCTCCAGCAGG
Organism: Nicotiana attenuata; assembly: GCF_001879085.1. NCBI lineage: Eukaryota > Viridiplantae > Streptophyta > Magnoliopsida > Solanales > Solanaceae > Nicotiana > Nicotiana attenuata. The sequence continues at coordinate 305,601 of NW_017670263.1, read as the reverse complement.
GGGTGTGGGTGTCTGATCAACCTACCGGTAGAGCATTTCCTCACCATCTATGAGAGAATAGAAGAGTAAAGATTCAAACATGAAATAAACAAATCCGCACGATACAGAATGAAAGAAAGGGACATTTCTTAATAGTTCGGTAGCCACTCGAATGTAAGTACAGGCGTCTCCATACCAATCAGCAAGACTCTACTAAACTTGGTCATCACTCGTAGAACCTATGAACCTAGGGCTATGATACCAACTTGTCACGACCCAGATCCTACCACAAGGCTCGTTATTACACCTAGTCTCTAAAATTAGGTAAGCCAATCACTTAGCAACATCTAAATAAACATAACATGATATAAAAGGATAGAATATAACTATAATAACATAAATAGGATTAACACGGGCTAAAATGGCAATACTCAACATAACTCCCCAAAACTAGGTAGTATAGAGTCATAAAACTCTACGTGGAATGCATATCAAGTCTCGAAGAATACAATATTGTTTTAAATACATAAATAATAGAAATAAAGTAAAGAAGGTAACTTCGAGGACTGTAAACGGAAATAACAAGGATACCTTAAAGTCTCCAACAAGATGAAGCAGGCGTTTTTATCGATCCCCTCTATTAGAAGTACCCGAATCTGCACGAAGAACGTGTAGAAGTGTAGTATGAGTACAGAACCGTCGGTACCCAATAAGTATCAAGAATAACCTCATGAAGTAGAGAAGAGGTTGAAGTCATGTAATACTCACTAGTTAAAAACATGTGCAATATATCAACAACTGGAAACAAAATATATGTACGGAAGAACAATATTAACCTTCTTGTAGAGCATGTGAGAACCACTCAATGTGGAAAACTCATTTTAAGTCAACAAATCATCAAAGAAGTGGGGTATGTAATAGCATGTCAAATCAACTAACAACTCAATAAAATACAAGACAGAGGCTTTTAAGAAACATGTAAGAAATTGAAATATCAACCCCGTTTCACACATAAACAAAATCAAAAAATACACTGCTGATTCATCACATAACACAATCAGCACTGCCACCATTTGTTGCACCCCATGCTTTCGTACACAAAAGTACATCGTAAGTTAATTGATGTAAGCTTGGAAATGAGATCATCTTTGAAAGTACATAAAGTAAGTTAATCATGTTACCTTTGAGCTTACAAATATTTAAGATGATGAACTGCAAGTACCAAGAGGTTTGAAAGGCTTAGAAGCTAAACGAATCGAAGAAAATAAGTTTCTTCGAAAGTCAGCAAGTTAGGAATGTTACAACCAGTATTTTTGGGGTGAGACTAGGGTTCTAAACATGATAAAAAGGTAATGTTATGAGGTATTTTAGTCATATGATATTCGTGTGTTATTTTTCTAAGTCAAGCGAGTTGTGAAACAAAAGTCGACGAAAGTCGTCACAAGTTACATTCATATATTTTACAGAACATTAGGTCTAATGTCACTGAGAGTTTCTCCTAATATACTTGAAATTACAGGGTGATACACCAACAATATTGAAGATCTACGAGTCAAATTTCTAATGCATTAAACTGTTTCTCAATACATCATCGGAGTAGAGAGAGATATTCGCATTTTTGCAAGATTGCACAAGCAGCCCCGTTGGGACCCACGTGAGGCGGCTACCAACTTTACTTCTTTCAAAAGATGTTTCAGCCTCACTTCTGGTCATTTCTCACCCAAATTTCGTACATAAGCTCTCCAAAACCCTTCTCTTACATATCTCCAAGATCCAAGAACAAAACTTAAGATAAATATACTCAAATCTTAATCAAAAGTGTTAAAGACTACAAGAGAATGCTTCTGTGATGTTGTGGTGTGATTGAGGGTTATTGTGAGCTGAGTTATGATGAGGTTTCGATTTGTATATTCTGTACGAGGTATGTTTAACATCTTTTTAATTGTTCCTAAGGTTAATCTTTTGTTGGTTGTGTTGTTTGAGTAAAAAACCATAAGATAGCACTTGTAAGAATATGAGACAAGGTTATCTTTTGATGGACTATTTTGTGGCTACATATATGGTTTGTGCTGGCTGAAAATTCTGAGAAATAATTTTATAATGTTATGGCTGTTGTTGTTATGCTTTTCTAGGTGTTAATTAAGGTTATTGGAGAAGAAAATAAGAAAAATAAGTGATTGACGATTAAAGTTATGGTGCCAGGTGTGTGGACTGTTTTGAAGAATACTCTTATGATGTTTTGGGCTGAGAATGATGCGGTGAACATAAGTATAATATTATTGATATTGTAATAAGATTCATGAAGATGAAATTGGATTCAGACTCTATTTTGTTGATCGTAAACCGACCTTGCCGCTAGTCGGGATTTGTAAACCATTTTTAAAGGCTTATTATTAGTATTATTGATGTTTTTTGTGTTGGTGTTGGCTGTTGTGACATGCAGGAACTCATATAAATAGGGGAGGTGTTGTCCATTTTATCATAGAAGAAAGTATGTCGTTCACATGCGATAAGTTATGTTATTCATATTGTGACAATTGTATTATTCATTGCTTGAAGACACAGGAGCTGCAATTTAAGTTAGCTTGAGGATTGGACGATATATTATGTGGTATGTTAAGGCTAAATCTTTCCTACAGTTTGGCATGATCTCGTAACTTCATACATTTGATAATGAGATATAAAGAGAAGTTCTTATTCCTGATTTTATGTACATTGTCCTAGTCTCATAAGTTATAGTATTCTCCCTTAACGGGACTTTATATTCAGCTAAGTATAGTCTTTTTTTAGTCAAGAGAGCAGAGGTTGTGTGTTTTTGTGTGTGTGTGTGTGTGTGTGTGTGTAGTATTACATTATTTTCACTACCACCGAGCTATAATCGGTGTTTAGGCCTCTTTTGGGAAACATCAAATCTGATGGAAAGTTATATACCGAGCCTACTGTGGCCGAGCGTCTATGAGCGAGCATACTACGGCGGAGCATTTATACGTATCGAGCCTTATAGGTGGGCCGGAAAACTATTTTACTTGCTATATTGAGAGAGTTGAGTCAGTCTCAGCAGGTAAGCATATCGTCAGCTCATTTTTGACTCCTAGTTACTTTCAGTTATTATATTATCAGTTCAGTTTCATATGTCAGTTATTTTATTGCCTTACATACTTGGTATATTATTTTGTATTGACATCCCTTTTGTTGGAGAAGTTGCATTTTATGCCTGCAGGTCCTGATAGACAGCTGGATAGAGCTTCAAAATATACAGAGCCAAACATAAGTCCGTTTGGTAAGGTCCATTCCCCAGAGTTACCAAGTCTATACTTTGGAGTCTATTTTGTATATAAAGTTTAGATGGGTAGGTCGAGTCCCTGTCCCGACCATGATACAATTTATTATCTCTAGAGGCTTGTAGACGAGTTTGTAATATTTTGTATGTTAGTATTGTAGCATTGCCAGTCCTGTGTGCATGTTCAGTTTGGTATTGCTGGTTGTAGACATTCATGGCAGCCTCGTTAGCCTGCACAATTGTGTACATGAGATTTTTTGTATATCTACCTCTCGGATGAGATTGACGCTATTTTCAGTTGATTCCGAATATGGCCCCATTGGCATTTACTGGTATTATCAGCTTGCAGGTAGTCTTTGTCGCCCTATGTTGAGGGCTACCACCTAGAGTTCACAGTTACAGAGTGGTACGCTCGGTTCAAGTATGGCACCATGTGCCGGCCACGCCTCCCCGGGTTTAGAGCGTGATAAACTTGGAATCAGAGCAGTTCTTTCCTAACGAGTTTACAAGCTGTGTGCAGTATAGTCTTGTTTATAGAAGTGTTGTGCACCATATTATATAAACAGGAATCTACAAGGCATTTAGGAGTCTGCTACACTTTTTAAAAATCCAAATCATGCTTTAGAGCTGAGTCATAAGAGTTAGAGCCAGGACTTATGTTTGCTAATGATACCGAGATGCTTGCAATTAGAAAGATTATAGCGAGACAGTGGGCTAATACAGCAACAGGTAAGGGCACCAATAGAGGGGGGGTTCTTTAGGACATGGCCAAGTTTGAGGCCCTATCAGATCGTTCATACTAGATGTGCAAATTTTCTGCTTAAGACCCTAGGATGAGAATATCTAACACATTACACGAATAGCAGGCCATGGAAGTATCAGAAGGTAAAAGTGTAAGTTTCAACCGGCAATAGAACCAAGGTGAAAAAGGGTACGAGGTACCCAGTTAATGAAGATCATTAGTATTTTCGATTTAGGCAGAGAAATATAAGCATTCTAGGTTACCTTCAACAGTAATAGATGTATGTACAATTGCCACACCAAGCTCAGTTATGCCATATGGGAGTTAACAGATATAGTTTAAGAGAATGATGAGATATCAGGATCCAGCTAGGGTTAGAGTAACCCAAATGGTGGATGGATTGTTAGCGTTAGCTAACTTTTTCGAATCATATTGAAAATGTGGCAATAGGTCTAATTATGAGAAACTCAAGTGGTGCACTCTAGAATAGAACAGTCAGATATGAATACTAGAGTGTTCATAAATTTAAGAAGATTGGCACTGAAATCCTTTAAGGGATAAATATTTACCTTAGTATGATTCCCGCCCCTAGTAAAAAGAGAATTTTAGGCGCCCAAAGAGCTATTGAGATGGAGCAAGGGGTGCTAAAAGCGAACGAATATTTTGTTGAAGTTTTATAATAAAGAGATAATTAGAAATATTAGCAGGAGAATAAGAAGAGAGTAAAAAAAGCATTATGAGAAAGTTGTGATAAATGGGTGATTACAGTAAATCACAATATGACAAGATGACAGAGTCTATAGTCAAGTGAAGAAAAAAGACAAAAGGAGACAAGCCTAGATATAATAAAAGAGTATAAGCCATAAATTCATATCCTGATTTCGCGATATAGTTAATGACTCAAACATGATTACCAAAAGGCTAAGTTAGACCCACCAGAGTAATATAGATTAGTATGGTCTAGTAAATAAGATAAATTGGAACATGAATTAGGGATCGGAGGATTTGATAATAATCGGAATCGCGAGAATTTCAGAGATCGCATTCCGGTAATAATATAATGGACAATGGAAGATTAACCTTTAAAGGTTCAAGAAGATGATTCCCTAAAGCAAGCGCTGTGGGTAGAGTTAAGCTTAAGGAACTAAGTGTGACAGTTACACTAGATGTCACCCTCATACGTAAGAGAGTCAGTTATCCCTGGTACAAAAGGGTTAATGCAAGGCGAGTAAGAGTCATTGAAAATGTGAAAAGATGTCGAAGATGAAGAGGTAAAACATCAATATGTAAATCTTCATAGCATTAAATGTTAGTACTACCCAAAATTGGGGAAGATGGTGTGACATAGTATTAAGTCGGAGTTAAGTGGTTCAGGTAACTATGGAATGGTAAAGGAGGAATAAAGTAAAAAGGCGAAAGGCATGAGATTGCATTTAATCATATCCTACAGATATGTTACGATTTCAGAACATTATGCAAGCACAATGTTAGGGAGAGGTAGTACGGGTTCCCAGCTATAACGACACAGCCGGTCGTTTTGAGCATTTGTATTCCTTTTAGCTATTTGATGTCTTGAGTAGTGTATTATGACTAGTGTGAATCCTCGGTTTTTATTTTCAGGTAATTTAGAATTAATTTAGAAGAATGATTCTTAACCAGGAAACTTAAAGTCGGAAGAGTAGACCAAGTTTGACTTTTGAGTATTTGAGCTCAAATAAGAGATTTGATGGTTTTATAGGCCCGAATGGTGATTTTGGACTTGGGAATATGCCTGGATTTGCATTTGGATATTTCTAGAAGGTTTCAGCACTACTTGGCGAAAGATGGAACTTTGAAGGTTTGGAATGTTCATAAGTTTGACAGGAAGTTGACTTTGATGACGGGTTCGGATTGTAGTTCCATAAATTGGAATAGCTTCAGTATATCAGTTGAGACTTGTGTGCAAAATTTTAGGTCATTCTGAGTTGATTTGATATGCTTCAGCATAAGTTTTAGAAGTTAAAAGCTCAAAAGTTCATTAAGTTTGATTTGAGGTGTGATTCAAGGTTTTGATGTTTTTATGCATGATATGAGGCCTCGTGTAAGTCTTTTTTTTGTCATGACACTTGTTGGTATGTTCGGAAGGGGTCCCAAGGGTCTCGGGTGAGTTTCGGATAGCTTTGGGTTGTGTTGCACTACTTTTTTATGTTTCAACATCGTTTCTTCAAGCATAAATGGTACAACATTAAGAAACCGAACTCCATTTCTATTTTTATAGAAACATTAGATCCGTATCATAATTACAGATCCATAGCAAAAAGAATTGTCGAATTTGGATATCGTATGAGGAAGTTATGCTAATTTTACTGTCGGAAAAGAGAGTTGGTGCTGGTTCTTCGCATATGCAAAGTTGGGTCCACATCTATGACCCTGCAGGTGCGAAAAATGGTCCGCAAAAGCAGAAATGACAGCTTTAAATGCGCAGGTGCAGAGTTTTTGTCTCAAAAGCGAAAATCCTTGTGTAGAAAAAAAAAATCTGACCGCGTTCTTTTGTTATTTTGAGCCTATCTTGAGTTCTTGAGCTCCAATTGAGGTGATTTTCACGGCGTCCTTCTCGCCTTTTCATGGGGATCAATATCCAACTACAATTTTTGTATTTTAATATGATTACAAAAGTTTATTTTAGAATTAATCCATATTTTGATTGGAGAATTGGAGGTTTTTATCAAAAACTTTACTAAAGTGAATTATTGAGTTTTGAACATCGATTTGGAGTCGGGATTGGATGAAATTAGTATGGTTGGACTTGTAATTGAATGGGTTGTCATATTTTACGAGTTTTGTCGGGTTCTAAGGTGCAGGCCCGGGTTTGACTTTTTGGTTGACTTTGAGTAAATGTGTAAAGATTCGGCCTTTATCGATTAAGATTGTTTCTTGGGCATTATTTGATGCTTTTGAGTTGATTTTGGCTAGTTTCGAGCCGCTCGGAGGTTGATACGCGTGAGATGGCATTTCTAGAGTATTGTTTGGCTTGCTCGGTATTGTATTTTCTTGTTTGAGGTATCTTATTTAAAATTGGTTGATGCACTAGTTGCCTGGATTATTTTTGATAGCTACTTGCTATGGGTGCGCGCATGCATGGGGTTTGAACCCGTGTGCTGACACTAGAGGAATATATGCATGCTCGGGTTGTATTTAGGCTATGACAAGCCTAGAGTTGACTAGTAAGCTTTAAGCTATTATGTTTATCATATTTGTAACATTGTGTGAACTATTTGAGTCGTATTTGAGGCTACATAGAATTTTAATCCCTGAATCAACATGATAAATGATTTTATGTTATGAAATTGCTGATTTGAGCTTTTGTAGCACACTTTGCAAATGCCTAAACTTTAGCACTTCATTTATACAAGTCCAGGGGCATGAGATTTGTTATTCATTAATCACATACATGTATTCTTGTTCATTTGCTCATGTGTGATATGATTGGATTGGGTGCATGTGACCATGCCAGGCGGATTGTGTTATTATACCTATGACCACGCTAGGCAGATTATGTTGTTATGCCTGTGACCATGCCGGGCGGAATGTGATGATATGTATTTGACCACGCCAGGCGAATTGTGATGATAGGCTTGTGACCATGCTGGGCGGATTGTGATATAGCCTGTGACCACACCGGGCAGATCCATCACATTGAGCCTATGACCACGCCGGGTGGATTTTGATGTTGAGCCTGTGACCACAACGAGCTGGTAACACGTTGAACTGGCCGTGCATATGTGTGGATAAAGATCCGCCCCCCTAGGGTCACCCTCTCATGTTTCTCTCATGATGGTGTACACGCGGATTGTGAGAAATCGACGGGTTTCTGGCTGATGTGAGCTCTGGGAGAGCTAGTCACTATTATTGGATCGAGTTGTGCGTCGCAATGGACTGATATTTGGTTATTGCATTTCATCTTTACTTGCAATTTCCTCAACTATCTACCTGATTTTACTTGCATATCTTCCTTATATGCTGGATTGTTGACTGAGCAGAACACTTTAAAATAAAGAATTGTGAGCATCAAAGTGGTTTTACAGGAGATTTCCTGATTTGATCACATATTTGTTCTATACTTGTTGAAATTATGAACTGCATAGGTGTTATTGAGTATCATCTATAGTTCTTGGTTCTTTTACCTCGTCGAGGTTATTTAGGATACTTATTGAATACATGGGGTCGGTTGTACTCATACTATACTTCTGCACCTTGCGTGCAGATCTTGGAGTTGTTCCTGTTGTGTATGGCGAGAGCTAGCATTGAAAATATACCATCATTACAGTTGTGGCTATCACTCGTCCTTTGTAGCTTTAGATTCAAATTCTGTTCATGTACAATCCAAACAGATGTTGTATTATTTCAGTTCAGTCATTTCGTAAAACCTATATTTTAGTAGTTCATGACTTGTACTACTGGTTCTTGGGGAGTTGTGTAAAATTTAGTTATTTCATTTTTGACTCTTATAATTATCTTTATATTATGTGTTATTATTATTTGGATTACCTAGCGGGTTGGGTTAGGTACCATCACGACGGGTTGGATTTTGGGTCGTGACAAGTTGGTATCAGAGATCTAGGTTCATAGGTTCTACGAGTCATGAGCAAGTATCTAGTAGAGTCTTGCAAATCGGTATGATGACATCCATACCTATCTTCGAAAGGCTACAGGTTTATGATAAACTTCCCATATTTCTTTCCTTATCGTGAGGCAATGATTCGGCTTAAACGTATCTCTTTGAATTCCTTCCACTCACTCGTATGTTATGAAGTGCAAGATGTATTTTCTATGTTTTGGTGATGGGCCAACCTAGAGCACTTAAGGCTAGGTTTAGATTGCAACTTGGGCTTGGTAGTTTCATTTGTATGAACATGTGCTTTTGGACTAATATGTCTGGTAGTGTCCCTATGAGTGATATTTATGGCTCGATGAGAGGTTGGATGGCTATGTGATGAGTATAACGTAACTGAGGTATGCATTCATATGGTTTGGATGTGGCGAGAAGAGTTTGCTTGGGATGTGGAAAGGGCTTTTGGATGCTTGAATTCTGTCTTGATGTATTGTACAGTCTCGAGTTATGATCGTGTTAAGGGAACATTCATGTCATTTGTTTGTGGAACAAAGTAGATTTATATATCTTGTGGATGAGTTTAGACTCAAAAAGAGTAAGTGATTGCGTAGTAATTGTGGCTGTGAAAGGGCATAAGGAGATGTCAGTTTGAGGTTAAACAGGTGGGTTATCACATGCGGGGTAATCTATGGATGTGCGATCCTTATGATGTTGTGTAGAGAGTTTCTTTCAACTAGTGGGTTATATGTGTTGCGATTTGAGTTCTGATTGGTGGTAAAAGTTGACCTGACTATAACGAGGATGAATGCGATCTTAGAAGATCATTTGTGGCATTTTATGGGTTGTGTTGCAGGAGATGGCATCTTAGCACTTGAATCTCACAGTGGGATTATGGCAGTAATAGGGTATGGGTATTGTGAGTCATCAGATGTTTTATTCTATGGCTTTGAGCCAATAAAGGGAGCCTACCAGTAGCAATTTCATTACATGGTTAGGTGTTGTATTGGTTTCGGTCTGAGCCATACTTCTGGATCGGTTATAACTTGCAGAGGTCGGTTTTGAGGATGAGTTGAGTTAGGAATTTCTGGATGACTGATTTATTACCCCTTATGAATATATGTAAGTCTTGCAATGGTTTAGGTTTGTTGCTCATGATGTATGTAATGGACTAAGAAAAAGGGATTCACTTTGTTGCTTAGAGGCTTGGATTACTTCTTTGGGTGTTGTTGTGCTAAGGGGCACAGGTCGTTCGACCCGTTTGGGCGGTTCAATTGAGATTTGATCAGATTGGATGACTCTCGAGGAGGTTCTAAAGAGTTTAAGATTCATCTGTGGCATTTGAGGATTTTTCGGATTTATATATTAGATCTGTTATTTGCATTGGATGGTTCCGTTGACTTGCGGTATTTCGGTATCACTATGGATTCTACATATCAGTATCAGAAAGGTAAAAGGAACAATTTTAAATTCACATAAGGTCTCCTCTGAGTGGGTGTCTCGATTATGGTACTGTTGGGATGCTTAAGAGGGAATACAGTGGCTTATGGGCTTTAAGACAACGTGGTTTTATGCTAGGATTTCTTATGGTGAGCTTTGGGTAAAGATTGTGGTGGTCTGAAAAGGAGAAGTGTTAACTTGAATGCAATTAGGAAGGAACTCTGAGAAATAGGACAGTCTGGTAGTAGGTTGGATAAATACGATAATAGATATGATCGGTTCTTTGGGTACTTATGATGTGGTAAGTCTTTACAGGTATGAGGCTTATGTTGCGTGCTATGATTTTCTCCTGGATGGGATTAAGAAGAAGGTTTCTAGATAATCGAGTGTGCATTTTGCTTATTATCAGACTTGATTATGAGATTCTCGTACTTTTCATATGATGGCACGTTAGATACGATGCGTCATGTAGGATTGAGGTTTGCATGTACAAGGTGGGGGTTCAGTTTTGAAGGGGTGTTTATAAATTCTTAGATATCATGGACGGTTTGAGGTGATTAGATGAATGACATTACAACTTAGTATTGCCTGAGAAGGGTGCGTATTTCAAAAGGTGCACTGTGTTTTGACATATAGACGCTTTATTGGTATTGCGGTACTCACCTAGTTGATCGATTGCAGATTTTCAGATTTTGTGAAGTGGCACGGATGAATTATAGAAGTATTTCTCGTGGGATGATTGTGTATGAGATAATTGCTAGTCCTTCGAGTGGTGGAGTTGAGATCGACTATGGTGATTCATGTGTTCTATGAATTTGGAGACTAGATGTTAGTAGAAGCGATTGTTTCGGGGTTGCGGACTGTGATGATGTGGCCAAAGTAAGACAGATGGTGGTACGTGTTATAGTTAGGTCATTGTGGACTTTTGGAGGGGCATTTACCCATTTGGGGATGATTGGAGTTGATTTAGGGGCCCATTGGTAAGCCCAATGAGGATGTGTATTCTACACTGGGCCGAACTTGTTAACTCAACACATTTAGTGTTGAGGGGTGAGTCATTCGGTTAGAGTTAAGCTTGTTCGTGTTTTGATATGTTCTATGTGTTACTCTTCTATGCTATTAGGGTTGTGATTTTTTGGTTATAGGCACACTTTGGGCCATATAGCATAATTCGAGCGAGATGGTTATTGGGGTGTTGAATAGTTGATCACGCCATGGTTAAGGTCTTTCCCAGTTATGGTACATTGGCTTATTCGCTCCTCCATGGTTATGGTCGTGCATTTCGTGTACTTGATGCTGAATTGCGTGTGGTTGTTGATTTTTAAACATTTTGGCTTGAGGTATTTCATACAGACCGGCGTTTGGATGGGGTTGTGCTTTGCAGCAGGGTTATCCTTTGTGATTGATTCGTGTTTCTTGGTTCTACTATGTCTGATGGGTTCATATCATTAAAGATGTACCTGCGTTCCAGTTATGGCTACGACTCGTCCTTGGTAGCTTTAGATTCAAATTCTGTTCATGTGCAATCCAAGTAGATGTTATAATTATTTCAGTTTAAGTTTTTGTAAAACCTAAGTCTTAGTAGTGCATGACATGTACTACCAGTCCTTTGCGAGTTGTATAAAATTTAGTTATTTCTTTTTTGACTCTTATCATTATCATTATATTATGTTTTATTGTTATTTGGCTTAACTAGTGAGTTAGGTCAGGTGCCATCAAGACGGGTTGGATTTTGGGTCGTGACAAATTGTGTATCAGAGCTCTAGGTTCATAGGTTCTGCGAGTCTTGATCAAGTGTCTAGTAGAGTCTTACAGATCGGTATGATGACGTCCATACCTATCTTCGAGAGGCTACAGAGCATTTAGGATTAACTTCCCATCTTTCTTTCCTTATCGTGCGGCATTGATTCAGCTTGAGGCGTGTCTCTTTGAATTGCTTCCACTCACTCATATGTTATGTGAGTGTTCGGTATCAGCAATGCATCGATGACTCATAGTTCCATGAATGACGTGCGAGATGTGTTTTCTGTATTTTAGTGATGGTCCAACCTGGAGGACTTGAGGCCAGGTTTAGACAGCAGCTTAGGCTTGGTAGTTTCAGTTCTGTGAGCATGTGTTTGTGCACTCATATGTCCGGTAGTGTACCTATGGGTGGAATTTATGGCTAGGTGAGTAGTTGGATGGCTATGTGATGAGTGACGTGACTGCGATATGCGTTCAAATGGATTGGATGTAGCGAGAAGAGTTTTCTTAGGATGTGGAAAGGACTATTTGATGCTAAAATTTTATCTTGATGTGTTGTAAATTCTCGTAGATACGACATTGTAATCCTTGACAAATATTCAGATAGGAGTTTGGGTAGTTTAAGGTATTGTATAAGTGTTACGGATGTAAGGCCCCGTGAGAAATGTGTGCTCAAAACCCAGTAGCTCGTAGGGTCAGGGTCCGGATATGTGTTGGAAATGTGTAAAACTAGCTCGCCGCGGCTCGGACCCATTATACTGATCTAAGTGTTTAAAAATCAAAGAACCAAGTTTTTTCTAGAAAAGTGCTATTTTGCGGTCTTGGATGCGGTCGCAAATCAAGTATGCAGACCGCATTTCTGCCGCATAATGAGTCAGTGGTTTGGTTAACGTTAAGGTCAAAATGCGGTCCATTATGCGACCACATAACTGATATGCGGACCGCATTTCCACCGCAAAGTGAGTCGGCGTGTCAGTCAAATTTGAGGTCAAAAATGCAGTGCATTATGCGACCGCAAATCGTGTATGCGGACCGCATTTCCGCCGCATACCCAAATAGTGGAATCAGGTTTTTGGAACACTTTTTGCGGTCCATTCTGCGGACCGCATTTCGGATCTGCGATCGCAAAGTGCGACCGCAGACCTGACTCGGACTCCTAATTTTCTAAATTTTAAACCCGACCCCCTTTTTAATAAAACACCCCAACCCCCTTATTTTTAACAAGTTTCTGAGCGAAATAAGAGAGAGGAAGAGAGGGTTCTTGAGAGAGAAAATTACCTTCTTCAAATTTGACTCTTCCGAACTATCCGGGCCGGGAAATTTCAAAGCGATTATCTTCATCCCCATTCTTGCAGGTAAAATCCCTAACCCATTTTCATATGTTTTCAGGTTTAATTGGGGGGGGGGGGGGAAGTCTCATGCGTTGATTCTTGATAATAGAGGTTGAAACATACATGCATGCCTTTTAAAACCTAAAATCTAGTAAGAGGAATTGGGTAGGAGTAAAGAATTATACAAAGGAGGGTTGGCAATCTAAATGTGTTCGGGTTGTGATTGTGAACTTTGATTCTAAGAAATATGTGTTAATTTGTGCACTAGATTGACGTTGCTAGACTTTTTGGTGAAGTTAAAAGTAGAAATTAAAAGGGAATTCGGCCCCAGGTATGTATGGCTAACTTTGACCTTTGTAAAATCACCTTGTTTGGTGTTTGAGTGCTTGGTATGTGATTTCTACGTGGATTGTCTGTGAAATTCTTGTGATTTGGTACGGTTGAGTGTTTGTGGTTATATCTTTCGATAAGATGGTGTAAGTAATTGGCAATGAACCAGGTATGTGATTATGAATCTGCTATGTGGTATGAATTGTGAAACAAATGATGGAAGGAAATAGTAATTGATGCAATCGGAACAACTGTGGTAGTAACATGTATGGCTTGTCGTGGAAAATTATCGTTGTACATAAAATGCATATGAGTTGTTGAGTATGATGGAAATGGTATTGATGGTTATGGAGATTCCTTGTGAATTGTTGTTGTTATTCCTTGAGAATTGTTGTTGTCGTTCTTTGTGAATTATTGTTGTTGTTGTTGTGTTGTTGGTGAAAGGTGATTGTCCGATGGGATCGGGTTGCGCGCCGCAACACAAAATGATAAATTGTGGGTTGGGGTGATAAGGGTGGCCGAGGTAATAAGGGTGGAAAGTGATCGAAATCACTATTGAAATGAAAATATGAGAAAGTTGTGAAATCATTGATGTGAAAAATGTTGAAGGGGAAATGGAGAGATTGTAAATTTGTTTGGCTTGATTGTTTCCTTTCATGTGTATTTGATAGTTGATTCCATTATTGCGTGTTACTTGTGTATGGTTTGAGTTTGCTTAGGGCAAAGTTTGTTCATACATACCAGTACAATTCAAATGTACTGACGTCCCTTTTGCCGGGGGCGCTACATTCGTGTTATGATTGTAGGTGGATCAGTAGCAGTTACTCCAGTCCACCGACCATAGCTCCTCTTCATCTTCCGTCAACTGTATTGGTGAGCCCCTTTCCTTCGGGGCCCTGCGTGGCTCATGCCGCTGTTTACTCCGAAGTCTTATTTTGGTTTTTGTGTAAGGTATAGCCGAAGCCTTGTTCCCGGTAGGTACCGTATTATCCTGTGTATCTTAGAGGCTCCGTAGACAGTAAATGTGGGTTACGAACTTATGTAATGTGTATTTTGGTATGTTGGGCAATGTAAGTTGTAAACTGTGCTAAGTAACCATGCTGTTATTGTATATTTCGTGAAAAGGTGTTTTAACTATAATGGCTATTTCTTTTGATTAATGAGTAATGAAAACACGGGGTATCACGTGGGATAGGAAAGGCACCCAGGTCCGCTTGACTGTGGCTACCCGGTCGAGCGCCGGTCATGTCCCTCGGTTTCGGGGCATGACAAACTTAAATAAAAGAGAGTGACACAAGGGACACAATCAACATTTCAATTCAGAAGTAACCCTACGAGCACAAGGGTGTGGAGGTAAGTAACTAAAGATAATTATAGGCGAGTAAGAACATCAAAAATTTTGTCGGGTATACGATGTAATAAGATCGCAACTATACAAGAGTCGAAGGGTCTCCCCTAAGTACTACAACAAATGAGTATCTGAGAAAATAAGGAAGAAGGCTTCAACCTAAGCATAGTAACTTCAAGAAGAAATGATCTTGTAACAACAATCTCATAACAACATTGTATGCACTCCATAAGAGAGTGGCACCTATCGTGACTAATGAACGGGAAGGAAAAACAAAAGTAATATTCGAGATCATATGAGTTGCAGGAAACTCCGATATTCGTGGGCACAAAAATAAGCCAAGTATTCTTGAAACAAGTGACATAATGAATAGGAAAAGTAATTGCTTACTTTTAAAGACAACTGAGAAGGCACGAAAGGAATTACTCGATCTATGACCCAGAGTTAGTTACATTATGACCTCACTTCAGAATTCAGAGTATTATTCATGCAGTATATATGTTGACATTCTTACAGTTATAAGAGACTCTTGTATAAGTTAAAAGAAAGAATTGATTCCCCGTCACAGGCAAAAGCTTGAATTGTTTGATGATTATAACATGGATGTTCCATAGACCACGAAAGACTAAACTAATAACTAATACCCTGAGTCGCAGATTGGAAGAGAACTGAAGCCTACGTAAAGGCTGACAGAGACGAGGAAGCCCGAGAGTTACAATAGCTAAGTAAATCAGGAGTCCGATTATTAGATCCAGTTAATTATAGAAATCCTGGCTAAAAATATTGCAGAATCACTCTTAATATTAGAGGTACAAGAGAGATAGTACAATGGCCATATTCTATAATAACTCTACGATAAAGCCAGTTAGAAGAGTACCAACCTCACAAGAAGTTAGTATGAAGCTCCCCACCGGATTGTTTATGCACCAAAGGTGCAAGTATTATAGTAGAACTTTAAGGCGCGGATATGAATTCCCCCTATATGGAAGGGAGATTATGAAAGCGACAAAAGATATGATGAGATATTTAAAGTTAAGTAAGGTGAAGGTAAAGAAGGTACAAGACACTCAAGTGCAAAAGGTTGTGAATAGTCCAGACTTCAGATAGAGGGCTAGAAGAACCATGATTTAGTATCCACAAATGATAGTGGTGTCGTCATTAGCATATGTTCCAGCCTATGATTTCCAATGTCTCGCTTGAGGTTCTGAAATAACTTAAAAAAATCTATGGTTCTAGCAAGTTAAAGGAAGGTTGTGAGTAGTATAAATAGATATGTATAGGCCGCAGGCTAAAGTACGGTAGAGCGACAAGGTTTAGGTAGACAGTAGTAAGGGTAATAAAAGGTGAGTGAGAAGGTGACAATAATCGTGTATACGGCTGAAATCGAAGAGTCCGATTTTATGATCATTATAGCATTCCGTAGATTCACCGGGAAAGCCCGAGGCACAGCTCGAGGTTCAACCCCGAGGGTTCCTTGGCTCGACCTCGGGGCAGCACAACTCGGTGGCTACCATGAACAAGCGGGAAGTTCCCAAGGCATGTAACCAAAGCTAACAATCCCTGCAAGAGTAGTACTAGTTAATACCAGACTAGTGAATAGTTGTACCAGCTACGTTTCTTTGTAATAATTACGCGTGTACCATGTTGGGATTCCCCTTCCTATATAAAGGGGACCCTTATCATTTTGTAAAGGGGGATGATATTCAATACAAGAACAAGAAAATTCTCTGCTCTCTGACATAAATATATTATCCCTTGAGTTTATTGCTTATATTCATTACATTGCTTACATTTATTGCGTTTCATTGATTGTTCTTCATGCATTACTCATCATTGATCATAAAGAGCCTCCATCAAAGCTCTCAGAACTGTTAATACTTCATTAGCGACCACAACCTAATGTTTAGCTCGACCCCGAGGTCCCGTATAGCCTAGCTCGAGGCCCCGATTCTCAGTCACTCAGTTGGCGTGTCACACTACCTTCAAGCTCTTATCCTATTTTCTAGTTTCACACTTAGCATCTACTGCCTAACAACTAGCAAAAAAAATAAATCACGTATTTTTAGAACCACAAAATCAAATCTAATTGTAATTACCATTTTCAAGGTAAACAGTTTGGCGCCCACCGTGGGGCTAAAAATAATAGTGATTATTTTCGTGTTGGTTTACTGAATAACGCAAGTTATCTTTCACACTTTTTCTTGTCCAAGAATCTTTAATTTCAAGTCAAAATGTCTAACTCAGTGAATGCACATGAGAACAATGGTCTTGAGGACCATGGAGAGAATGGTGTAGCTGTTCCAGGCATCGATGTACCACCACGAAACCCTGAGGATGCACCATAACCAATTCCCGTGGACGTGGTCACGTGCAACGCCCAACACGTCGATATAAGCTCCCATACTAACAGGAGTATACGCCAAGAAAACCAACAAGAAGCTCAGGAAACCCCATCCTGGGACGAACAGGAGGTTAGCCTTCATGTCATTTTTGAGATGTTGCAGGCACAATAGCTGGCGATTGCTCAACTGCAAAGCCACCAAAAAACTCCGAGCACAGCAGTACCGAAAACGGCCCCTCGAGCCGAACAAGTACCAGAAAGATCAAGCAACAACGGGTCAGAAGCCGACCCCGCTATCATAAAGATGCTCGAGGACCTCACAAAGAGGATTGAATCGGGCGAAAAGAAGATGGAAGCCAACAACAAAAAGGTGGAGACCTACAATTCAAGGGTCGATCAGATCCCAGGAGCACCCCCGATTCTGAAGGGTGTAGATCAAATGTTGCTCCAAAGCCCATCCCAAAGAAATTCAGAATGCCCGATCTCCCGAAATACAACAGAACCTCGGACCCCAATGAGCACATTACTGCTTACACTTGTGTTGTAAAGGGGAATAACCTGAAGGACGACGAGATTGAATCTGTCTTACTGAAGAAACACTTTCGAAAGGGACCATGATGTGGTATCACAACCTAGCCCCGAATTCAATAGATTCATTTGCCATGCTGGCAGATTCTTTTATAAAGGCATACGCAGGTGCCATTAAGGTTGCTACAAGAAAATCTGACATCTTCAAAATCAAACAAAGAGAAAACGAGATGCTGCGGGAGTTTGTATCTCGCTTCCAAATGGAGCGAATGGAATTAACACCAGTCTCCGATGACTGGGCAGTGCTGGCCTTCACCCAAGGTTTGAACGAACGAAGCTTGGTAGCTTCAAAGCAACTAAAGCAGAACTTGGTAGTAGGCTCTTGGCAAAGGAACCAAGGCCGAACAAGGAAAGGTATCAGCCATACACTGACGATCGAAGAAACGCCCCAAGGCACAACGTACCCCGAAATGACCAAAGGACAGATCGAGGTCAGAATCCTCGGGGACTCATGAGCAGATCCGGATTCGACAGACATACAAGGCCGACGGAGGCACCCCGATTGTCCGAATACAACTTCAATATTGTTGTTTCGGACATCGTCTCTGCCATCGGTAAAATCAGAGACACCAGGTGGCCAAAACTAGTACAATCAGATCCGTCACAAAAGAACACCAACCTGGTGTGCGAGTTTCACGGCACACACGGTCATAGGAACGAAGATTGCAGACAACTCCGAGAAGAAGTAACTCGACTAATCAGCAAAGGGCACCTCCGAGAGTTCCTCAGTGACCGAGCCAAAAAACAATTTTGGGAAAGAGAGGCGAATAGGAAAAATGAAACAGCAGAACCACAACATGTCATCCACATGATTGTTGGGGAGGTCGACATCCCACAGGAACCCATTGTCAAACGAACAAAAATATCCATCACCAGGGAAAAGTGAACTCGAGGTTACATACCCGAGGACGCTCTCACATTCATCGACGAGGACATCGAGACCTTGTCTCAGCCTCATAACGACGCACTGGTAATCTCTTTTCTTGTGAATACATTTCAAATTAAACGTGTACTTGTGGATCCAGGTAGCTCGGCCAACATTATCAGGTCGAGGGTGGTGGAGCGGCTCAGACTGCTCGAGCAAATCGAGCCCGCTTCTCGAGTCCTCAACGGATTCAAAATGGCGAGCGAGGCGGCGAAAGGGGAAATCACCCATTCAACATGGCCGGCACAACCCAAAATTCCAAGTTTCATGTCATTAAAGGAGACATGAGATACAATGCCTTACTCAGAAGGCCATGGATACGCTGCATGAGAGCAATACCGTCAACCCTTCATCTAATGATGAAGTTTCCAACAAAGGATGGAATAAAAATCGTATACGGGGAGCAGCATGCAGCGAGAGAGATGTTCGCAGTGCACGATGTGGCACCGACATCGACACCTTCAACATTGAAGGAGCCAAAGGATGAGAAAACAGCAAAGTAGAAATCACGAGCTGCATTCTCGGCTGTACTCGAGTCAATTAGCAAAGGACCATACCGCGTCCTCAGAGCAAACATTTGAAGATTCGAGGCTCGAAATGCCATCACCACTAAGGTATGACTGTCTCCCTTTTTATTTACATCTTACACTAACCTATGTGCAGGAGTCTGGTTAGGACAATCGAAGCACTTTCCAGCTTGAAAACCTTAGGTTTTAAAGCATGCGTTGAACTCTTTTCCTTCGGCCGAATTTTATCCCAAGAAGGGTTTTACCGGCAAGGTTTTTAACTAAGCAACAACTATATGCTACCTAAGGAGAACTTAACAAGTATTCAAGGCTTCTCTTCAATCAACCTCGAATACTGGGGGGCATCCCCCCGGGAGATCACCCCCTCGAAGAAGTCAAGATGAGCCAAAAAGGGTCTCAATAGGAAAATGATGTTCGGGCCAAACGGTCGAATGAACCGTGTCCGCATAGAATAATTGAACCCTTGAAGACGAAAACATGTATACTTGTGCCAAGTAATCAAGGAATATTTTTCCATCAAAACACTTTGCGCTTCAAAGAAATCTGCTATTTTTTCAAGAAACGGCTCCAGAACCAAAAATTTCCCGAACACTCGGGGACTGACATCAAAAACTCGAAGCCGTAAGACCTCCAGGCCGGAAACTTCGAGCTCGTAAGCCCTCAATAAGGGAACATCAAAATATACAAAGAGCGGATTCAGAGACAAAAAGTCTCAAAGATTCGGCGACTGACGCCGATGGTCACCCCATCGAGATATCAAGAACCCGAGGCCATAAGACCCCATGTGAGCGACCTCGAGCCCGAAAGCCCTCCACGTGGCAATATTAGAAAATGTAAGACCTCCACGAAGCGTTATCAACAATGTAAGCCCTCTATAAGGCAATACCAAATCTGTAGGACCTCAAGACAGGTATGAATTATACTTGTACCAAGTAACCTATCTGTAAGACCTCAAATAAGGCATATTCAAATTTATAAGACTTTGCAAAAGGCATTATCCCGATCTCAAAAGTTAAGGCTATATATTCGAACTTGTAAGACCCCTAAAAAGGCATACCCTCGATATAGACGCCGAAGCTACTTCACTCGGGGACTAAAAGGCTACGGCCAAATACAATGACTACGGTCACAATGCTGTACCAGCCAAACTAACGGGACGCCCGACCATCGCTATAAAATCATAGGCCTTCAATTAATTCGAAAATACTTCGAAAAGAACCAATTAACCAGGCTACCCTTGGCATAAGCAAAAAAGCTTCGATCACATCAGCTCCAAATAATAAAAAGGCTTCGAAACAATTCACCCATCGGGCGAAACCTCCGGAGGTGCTCGTCTATCGTCACATAAAGGCTCACAATCGAGGTTCTTATCGAACCGTCGAAGAGTTGGACGAACACAAAAAACTTCAACGAGGGAAAAATAAAGCCTATACTAGAGGTCGTACCGACCCTACACGTAAGAGCCACTGTCGCCAGCCTAAATTAAAAGGTCGTACCGACCCTACGCGTAAGAGCCACTTCGCCAACTTAAATCAAAAGGTCGTACCGACCCAATGCATAAGAGCCACTATCGCCAGCCTAAACTAAAAGGTTGCACCAACCTAATGCGTAAGAGCCATTGTCGCCAGCTTAGATCAGAGGTCGTACCGACCAAATGCACAGAAACCTATGGGCCAGCATAACACGCCTCAGGGCCGATTTTTAAACCTAAGGGTTTTTCCTCGAAGCCCAGTTCACCTGGCTAATCATCGACAAACGTCAAAATACAAGACAAATAAACTCGCACACAAGCAAAGAGAAATTCATGAAAGGAGAAAACCAAAAGGCTTCCTTTTATACGTATATGTGAAAAAATACAAAGCTCCATTTACAATGTCCTCTAAGAGCATTACACGTAGAATCAGAAAAGCAAAGCCTAGTCTACGTTCCCCTCGGGGACAGCGGCCCCATCAGCCTCTTCCTCATTATCGTCGGCATCGGACAAGAGGAACTTGGCGTCGTATTCATCTGCCTTGGCCTACTCTATCTCTTCCGAGAAATCAACGCCCCTAGCATGGATCTCCTCGAGGGTTTCTCTCCGAGATCTGCATCGGCCATATTCATTACTTCTGCTCTCCCGATCGGAAGCCCCTCTCAACTTAGCACGAGTATCGGCAGCGTCTTTTAAATAGACGGCCACTTTCTTGTTAGCCTTAGCTCGAATTTCTTCAACTTCAGCCCGGGCGTCCACGGCCTCGGCCTTCATCTCCAAAAGGTCAGACTCAAACTTTGCAATTAAGCTCGCCTGGACCGAGCTATTTTCACGAGCATTCCGGAGTTGCACTTCGAGGGCAGAAGGCTTGGCCGAAGCATTCTTCCTGGCCGCAACTTGGGCATCTATCCGGGCCCTTTGTTCATCACATTCATACTTGGCCTGGCCAACTTCACCCCAAAGGCATTCCAGGTCCTTCGTCTTTCTCTGCAACTGAAGCATTGAAATATTAGTCTCCGAGGATAGAAGAAGAAACATGCATCCCCTCGAAACAAAGGTTACCTGTCTCTCAAGGTAGCTTTCGTAGTCCAGACTTCGACTCGCCTTGTACTGAAGGTATACCAACTCTTTTGCCCTTTTGTCACAAAGAAGCCTGAGGAATTTCTCCTTTTCTAAGGCTTTTCGCAACCTGGATTTGGGGCGGAGCAGCTCGGACTTGAGCTTGCCAAAGGCCTATGCAAAAGAAGCTCAATTACAAAGTAAAAAGAGCAAAACTGAAAAGCCAATACAGTTGGCCAAAACTCACCACAAAACAGAGCCGCTAAGCCTCCTCAAAAGTTGAGCGCATATCTACTGGCCTGGTCTCATCGGCCCCAGTAGAACCATTCCCGAGGGGAATACGGTCGCTCGACACCTCGCCCTATTCGGGCTGCCCATGTCCTCGAATTTCCCTTGAAGTACCTTCGACGAGAAAAGAAGAAGGTGGCAGAAAATCTTTATCCCTCATAGTACCTTCAACGGGAAAAGAAGACGGCGGTGAAGGAGGAACATTTTTCCGAGGCTTCAGGCTCAGCCGATACTTCTTCTTTGAGCCTCCGAGCAGGGCTTGCTTCGCTATTAGAACCATCGTCCTTTGAGGACTCCTTCCATTTGTTATGGATCCTCGTCCCCAAAGCCGACGATCCTTCCTCCTCCCAGAGGGGGCACGGTCTCATCTCAGAAAATTCTCCAATACCTGCGGTGACAGAGTTATTACACATAAATGAAAGTACCTTTCAAAGAAAACAGACCACTTAGCACGTACCGTGGTGTTTTGCCTCCCATCTACCCTTGGACAGATCTCGCTTACACTCATCGCAAGTCGAGCAAGCTGCCAGTTTTCGAGTCCAATCCGCCAGATCGGGGACCTCGTGTGGCAGCCACGGGATCGCTGTAGAGAAGGAAAGGAAAATATATTTATGGAGTTTGCCTCCACCATGAATAAAATGATAAAAACACAAGTGTACCACTTACGTGTGAAATTCCATGTCTCAGGAAATGGCAGAAACTCTACAGGGATAATATCCACTGTCCGCACTCGGTCAAATCGACTCATCCACCCCCGGTCCCCGTCTTCTTCATTACTGGAAACACGGGTGGATCGACGTCGTAGAGTAATCAAGCCTCGATAATGCAAGGGTCGATACAATCTGATAAGATGGCCGAGGGTGAACTCGAGCCCAAATTTATCCGTAAAATACCTTATCCTCCAAAACGACGGGTGAACCTGTGCCAGGGTAACTTGATATCTTCTACAAAACTCGAGCGCGACCCTATAAAGAGGGCCCAGTGTAAAGGGGTACGTGTATACATTCAAAAAACCCTCGACGTGGGCCATGATGTTCTCTTCCGGGGAAGGTACCTGCAGTACCGCCTTTTCTCCCCATCTGCAGTCCTTCCTGACTTCTTCAAGGTGTTCCTCCCCTATTGATGAAATGGACCTCGATGCGTGCTCCTATTGGCCCTGAACATTGGGAAGCCTCTCTAACGTGAAGCCCCTCCTCGAAACGAAACATCTCGAGATTGGCTCGCTGGATGCTGACGGTGTACCACCGACCGAGCAGGAAGTAGAGGCAGAACCCTCCTCTTCTTGGCGAACGGGCTTGGGCGTAGTAGCCATAACTATGGTGAAAAAGCTGATGCAATAAAGGAAAGCTCTATGAAAAGGATAGCTGCCCGAAGAAGCAAAATCCTCGAATAAGAGGAATCAAACTCGTTTATAGAGCAAGCGGCGACTGTACGCCTGCCCTAAAAAGACAATTAATTCTAACTAGGCCATTATCGCTTCCGGGGAAGCGTACTGGCGGGGTTACCTCGGTCACTTCATGGTCGTGTCATACGAACGGCGTTGTCGTATAACGTTTGAAGGGTTAGAAGATTCCCATATCAACCTAACCTCGAGATAGTGCCCGATCTCGAGGATCTCTGTTAACGATGGGCTCCAAAGAGCTACCCACATAAACCTAGCCTCGAGATGGTGCCCGATCTCGAGGATCTCTCTAGGTCCGAGTTAGTTTCCGCTCGAGGGCTATCAATAACGCCTTAGGTCTATCCTCATCATAAGTTCAAAGTAAGTTTTCGAGGATGCCCGAGTTCAAACAAACCCTCACTCGGGGACTATTCGTGAAAGTCTCATGGCTATCTTTATTTTCAGATGATCAAGCAAACACCCATTCAGGGACCATCTGTAAACGCCTTAAGGCTATCCTCATTTTTTGAGTTCAAAACAAATATTAGCTCGATTGGGAGCCACCCGAGCTCGAGAAAACTCATCCCTCGGGACTATCAACAATGCCTAAAGGGCTAAGCTTTATCTTAAAGAATTTCGAGGCCCCTCCCTCATTACATTCAAACTCGAAAGTCCCGACGGCCTAAGTTTATATCGGATCTATCCAGACTTAGTCCGAGGAATGGCAAAGTGTTTCAGGGGACATCATGTTAACCAATCAAGAATCGAAGGAATTCCTATGTCCAAGTCCATTATTCGGACTAATCGATAAAGTCACACGGTTGGATTTTTCGCAAACACAGGCAAAGGGGAATCCGGCACAAGACAAAAGCAAATCGAAGAAACTATTGTATTAATAAGCAACGATTACAAAAGCCCACGAGGGGTCCTTACATAGAAACAAAGATAGCCAACCGATGTAATTAATTCGAAGGCTTTTCAAGGGCTGCGTGGACACGACCTTTAGATACCCTGCTTGTCACGTCAATCGCTTGATAGGGCATAACTAACGTCGTGATGGAAATATCGAATAGGCAAGAATTGAAGACCGCTTCTTATCATTTTACTCTAAGAAACGCGGGGACTATCTGTATACAGCTGAAATCGAAGAGTCCGATTTTAAGATCATTGTAGCATTCTTTAGCTTCACCGGGAAGGCCCGAGGCACAGCTCGAGGTTCAACCCCGAGGGTTCCCTGGCTCGACCTCGGGGCAGCACAACTCGGTGGCTACCATGAACAAGCGGGAAATTCCCAAGGCATGTGAGCCAAAGCTGACAGTCCCTGCAAGAGTAGAGTAGTACTAGTCTGTACCAGACTAGTGAATAGCTGTACCGGCTACATTTCTTTGTAATAATTACGCGTGTACCATGTTGGGATTCCCCTTCCTATATAAAGGGGACCCCTATCATTTTGTAAAGGGGGATGATATTCAATACAAGAACAAGAAAATTCTCTGCTCTCTAACTTAAATATATTATCCCTTGAGTTTATTGTTTATATTCATTACATTGCTTACATTTAATGTATTTCATTGATTGTTCTTCATTCGTTACTCATCATTGATCATAAAGAGCCTCCATCAAAGCTCTCAGAACTGTTAATCCTTCATCGGCTGACCACAGCCTAACGTTTAGCTCGACCCCGAGGTCCCGTATAGCCTGGCTCGAGGCCCTAATTCTCAGTCACTCGGTTGGCGTGTCACACTACCTTTAAGCCCTTATCCTATTTTCTAGTTTCACACTTAGCATCTACTGCCTAACAACTAGCATAAAAATAAATCACGTATTTTTAAAACCACAAAATCAAATCTAGTTGTAATTACAGTTTTCAAGGTAAACAAATAGGTAAGGCCTCGGGATTAAATCCATCAAAACAAGAGAGCTGAAGGTCTCCGTAAGTTATAGAATTCTCAGTATAGCCTGAATGAACTCAGATGAGTATAAGACTAGGAGCATTTAGATGAGACATAATGTTGCCTTGGTAGTAGAATAAGAGTGTTATTGTGATAAATGACAAGAGTATGACGTTTAGGCATTCAGTTGAGTAATGATTCAAAGAGAAGGTATTTCTTGAATTACACGGGATTAGAATACCCCCATAATATGAATCGTGTTGAGATGCTATGAAATACGGTTATTGAGTATAGTATCACCTCTAAGTGGATCAGCCAAATAACTTCAGATGTTCTCCGATGAGACATGAGCCCTAGTGACAATGTATTACGTAAGAGGTTTCATGTTATCAATGGTAGATTATATATCCACATTAAGGTGAATCAACAATAGATGGATAAAAGTCCTAAAATATAATAAGAGATTAGGTTGTTATTCTTAAGAGGACAGTGATGAGGAAGCAGTAAAGGACTTAGATCTATACATATAGGAAAAGCAGCGAGAGAGTAACCTGGAGTTGGGTAGAAGACCTCGGTAATAATAAATCGAAGTAACTATTATGGTATACTATGACCTACCTAGATGCAGTAAAGACATAAGGATAGATAACCGAGGCTATGAAATAAAATATAGCAATAGTTGTAAGTTTGATAAAGTGCGAAGAGAAGAACATCAATACACCTATAGATGCCCACAGGGACATCTTGTCATAGTTTTGTATATGTTCACAAACTGAGGCATAGAGATTGGCTAAAAGATAGAGGAAAAAGGAGAGAAGAGTGACATAGGCGCGCGTGCTAGGATCGTACATGCTACATGGCATAAAGTAGCAATAATTACGATATTGGAAGAATTTCAACCATAGGTCGTGGTGTGAGAAAGAGTCTAAAGGGGGGATGCCTTGGCCTTTGGTGTGGTCGTTGTCTGATAAGTGCATCGGTCAACATTCGAGGATGAATATTCCAAAGGGAGGAATGATATTACACTCCATGTTTTCGTACGTAAAAGTACGTCGTAATTAAATTGATGTAAGCTCGAAAATGAGATCATCTTTGAACGTACATGAAGTAAGTTAATCATGTTCTTGGAGGTTGGGGATGTAATAACTCGTACATTAGGGGTAAGACTAGGGTGCTTAACATAATAATAAGGTGATGTTATGAGGTATTTTAGTCGTACGATAGACATGTGTTAAATTTTGAAGTCAAGCGAGTTGTGAAACAAAAGTCGATGAAAGTCGTCACAAGTTACGTTCCTAAATTGTACTGAAATTTAACTCTAATATCACTGAGCTTTTCTCTCAATATACTTGGAGCTACGGTGGTGATCCACCCACTAAATTTAAGATCTAGGAATCTACTACGACATCGGAGTTGAGAGATATTCGCATTTTTATAAGACTTTGCAAGCAGCCCCATTGTGACCCACTTGAGGAGGATACTAATTTTACTTATTTTAAAAGATGTTTCAGCCTCACATCTTGTCATTTTTCACCCAAACGTTTTCCATAGGATCTCCAAAACCCTATCTAATGTATATCCAAGATACAAGAACCAAACTCAAGGGAAACTCAAATAATCATCAAAAGTTTTAAAGACTACAAGAGAATGCTTCTATGATTGTGGTGTGATTAAGGGCTATTGTGGGCCAAGTCGTAATGAGGCTTCAAGTTGTATCTTTTGTCCAGGGTATGTATAACATCTTATTTATTATGCCTAAGGTTAATCTTGCGTTGGCTGTACTTTTGAGTAAAAAATCATAAGATAGCACTTGAAAGAACATGTGACATGGTTATCTTTTAGTTGGACTATTTTATGGCTATATATATGATTTGTCATGGCTGAAAATTATGAGAAATAATTTGATAATGCTATGGCTGCTGTTGTTAAGATTTTCTAGGTGTTAATTAAGTTGATTGAAGAAGAAAACATGAAAAACAAGTGACTGACGATAAAAGTTAAGGTGCTAGTTATGTAGAGAGTTTTGAAGAATTATCTTATGATGTTCTGGACTCAAAATGATGTGGTAAACATAAGTATAATGTTATTGATATCGTAAGCAGATTCATGAAGAAGAAATTACATTCAAACACTATTCTTTTTATCGTAAATCGAGCTTGCCGCTCGTCAGGATTGTAAAACTATTTTGAAAGGCTTATTATGAGTATTGTTCATGTTGTTTGGGCTGGTGTTGGCTGTTGTTAAATATGGGAAGTCATATAAACAAGGGAAGTGATATCCGTTTTATCGTAGAATAAAGTTCATCGTTCAAATGCGATAAGTTATGGTATTCATATTGTGATGGTAGTATTGTTCATATCTTGTAGACACATGAGCTACATGATAAGTTAGCTTGAGGATTGGGAGTGATATTATGAGATATGTTAAGGCTAAACATTTCTTTTATTTTGGCATCATCATGTAGCTACATGAGTTTGATAAGAAGATATAAAGAGAAGTTCGTATTCCTGAATTTATATACATTATTTGAGTCTTATAAGTTATAGTATTCTCCCTTATCAGGACTTTATATTCAATTAAGTATAGTCTTTTTTTTTGTCAAGAGAGTAGAGGGTCTATATATATACAGTATTATAGTGTTTTCACCACCGCCGAGCTATAATCAGTGGGCATTCCCCTATTGGGCAACCTCCGATTAGATGGTAAGTGATATATCGAGCCTACTATGTCGAGCGCCTATGAGCAAACCCAAATTGACGAGATACCAAGACTAGTATGGCCGAGCGCCTACTACGGCCGACCAGTTACACGTATCGTGCCTTATAGGTCCAGACAACTATTTAACTTACTATATTGAGAGAATTGAGTCAGTATCAGCAGGTAAGCATATCGTCAGATCATTTTTGACTCCTCGTTACTTTTAGTTATCATATTATAAGTGTAGTTTTAGCTTTCAACTATTTTATTAACTTACATACTCGGTACATTATTCTGTACTGGTGTCCCTTTTGCCGGGATGATGCATTTCACGCCTTGAGGTCCTGATAGACACCCATATAAACCTTCCCCATAGAAAGCAAAACATCAGCATACTTGGTAACCTTCACACCCCCGGAGTTACCAAGTCTAGACTTTAGAGTCCATTTTGTATATACAGGTTTGATGGGTTGGTCGAGGACCTATCCATACCATGAAACAGTTATGCTATCTCTAGAGACTTGTAGACGAGTTTGGTATAATTTGTATGTTAGTATTGTGGCATTGTCAGCCCTGTGTGCATGTTCAGCTTAGTATTGCTGTTTGTATACATTCATGGCAGCCTTGTCAGCCTGCACAGTTATGTATATGATATTTTGGGTATGTCTATCCCTCGAATGAGATAGACGTTATTTTCAGATGATTCAGAATATGGCCCTGTCGGCCTTTATTGGTATTGTCAGCATGCAAGTAAGCCTCGTCGGCATTACCCCTCCAGAGTTTACAGTTACAGAGTAGTACGCTCGGGTAGAGTATGGAACCGGATATCAGCCACGCCTCCCCAGTTTAGGGGTGTGACACCCTTATTTTTCCACATGTGCATCATAATAAAATGCCTCCCTTATATTGCTCCACGTGCATAAGTCACCCTAATCTTGCCGCATGTGCATTACAATGGAACGCCTCCCTTATGATACCGCATGCGTATCTCGCCACCCTTATACTCTACATAACATCAATCAACCCACACAACATGTCCACATATGCCACAATATCACAAAACAACAATACCCAAAGTTTCATCAAGATATAATCTCACAACTTAACAACAAAGTGCACAAGAACATGACAATAACATAAAAGTGCGGAGGAGTTTTCAACAATAAAACATGACTATGGCTAAGCCCAATGTAGCGATCATGATCAATAATAACAAAGTGGTTTAAGCATGTTTCATATAAGTTATATTATCAAATTAAGGCATATTAATAGCCTACGGTCTAATGCGGATATAAACCACATATAGCACCCGTGTACATGCTCGTTACATGCTCTACACGTCGCTTTTCACGTAACACGAATAAATAATCAAGGCTAAATTCGAAGGAGTATTCCCCCACACAAGGTTAGGCAAGATAATTACCTCAAATAAGCGAAATCAATACTCTAAAAAGCCTTTGACCCTCGAATCGGCCTCTGGACAGGTCAAATCTAGCCAAAAAAAAAAACTCAATAATATCAAACACGCTTATTGAAATCGATTCCAGTTAATAAAGCTCTGACCTTTATAAAAAATAAAAGTCAACAAAAAATTCAACATGCGTCTTCCTCCTGGAAACCGACAAAAGTCACAAATTACGAATACCCATTCGAATACGAGTCCAACTATACAAGTTTCATCCAAAAGACTCCGAATTGGGGTTCAAATCCCCATTTTTCATTTTAGAAAATATTTGCCAAAATCCCTAATTTTCTTCACATAGATTCATCAAGCAAATACTAAATCAAGGATGGAATCATGAATAATAATTAACTCCGAGTAAAGAATACTTACCCCAATTCAAATCGTTAAAATCCTCCCAAATATAACCTAAAATCGAGATCCCAATCTCAAAATATTATAAAATAACTCAACCCTCGAAATAGAGATATTTATGCCTGCCCAGGGATCCCCTTCATGATCTCGGGATGAACTTCGTGATCACGAAGCATAAATCAAAATTTTACTCGGAACACCTTACGCAAACGTAAAGACTAAGCCACCCGACCTCCCAGCCCGACACAACTCTACGCGAATGCGACCCACAAAACACAAACGCATGCTTCAGCTCCCCATAGCCCGCATTTGCGACCTCACCTGAACGAACGCGAAGAACAAAAAACATCCAGCCACAAACACACTCCGCATTCTCGATAACCCTTCTGTGATCGCGATGAGTACCAGAAAACCAGAAAATCAGCAACTCCAAACATGAGTGAAATGGTCTGAAACTCATCCGAAACGCACTTGAGGCCCTCGGGACATCGTCCAATCACACTAACCAGTCCCAAAATATAACACGGACCTACTCGAGGCCTCAAATCACACAAAAATAATATCAAAACCATGAATCACACCTAAGTTCAATCATAATGAACTAATCCACATTACTGATCTCCAAACATATGCCGAACAGCCTAAATGACTTGGAATGACCTCAAATTTTATACACAAGTCACAAATCACCATACAAACCTACTATAAGTCTCAGAATCCAAAAAGGACTTCGATAACCACTAAGTCAGCTATGAATCAAACCTATGAACTTCTAAACCCTCAAACTTCTAACTTTGGACAGTGAGATACAAATCAACCGAGGAACATCCAAATCCAAATTCGGACATACACCTAAGTTCAAACTCACCATCCGGACCTAATAGAAATATCAAAATTCCGATCCTAGGTCAGATACACAAAATTAAAACTTGGTCAAGACTTCCAACTTAAGTTTCCAAACTAGCAACTAAGTGTCCCAATTCAATCCAAAACCTTCCTGAAATCAAATTAACCATTCCTACAAGTCACATGACAATAAATAAACATACATGGAGCATCAAATAGGGGAACGAAGCTCAAATTCAGAAAATGAATGGTTGGGTCATTAAAAATATTTATCTTTTTCCCAATAAGCTTTAGCCTCCAATCATATTTTTCCCTCTATCGGTGTCACGATCCAAGATCCACGTGACCAGCACTCGGCACACTACCCGACTCGAGCGAACCAAACCCATACATAAATCCTCTCTTATATACATGCGGAAGCTTTTTGTAAGATAAGCATTTTAAACAATAAAATCCATGCATGAAACTTAAGCTTAAAAAAATTCTCTTTATTTAAACAAAATACATAAATATAATTGTTCGGTCATGCATGCCATATGAGTAACCATAATTTACAACCCAAAAGAATAAACTAAACCTGCTTATGAAATCTCTATGACATAGAATAAATATAGTCGATCGAGATAGGCCCCGGTGACTCAAAAGGATAAAGTAAATATTGTTCCACGATATCAAGAGTGGAGTCTCACCAAAAGTATAAGTTGGAGATGTGGAGTTGTCCTAACCACGAGCTTATATTGCTTATGACCGGTGCTTAGAAATAGAAACAAAAATTTGTCGAAAGTGCCTAAGCTCCACATGCCTAATATGAATCATGAATCATTTTTCCAGAGAGCCGGACAAGATAAGAAAATAAGATCAAGAGACATCCAAAGCATTTATATCAACTCATCAGTAAAACAAGGAAATGAAATAATCATGTAAAACATATTTCAAAGTAATCTTCTTTAGAATTGAAGTTCAACCAAAATCATATGAGGTCTTACCTTTATTGGGAGCACTATACCGTTATCGACATAATAGACAACACTAGGTTATTAACCTAGCTACAAGTATTTGACCCTACTTGTTCGGGTGGCTTCCGGTAGCACCGTGCAAGTCGACTTAACCTCATTACATTTAGTAATGATCAATTTCTCACAAATTAAGTGAATTTATTTCACAAACTTCGGTTTAATCTAGGAATGTGTCCCTACACCGGTACATGTAGTTTGATGGTGAAATTCGAACCAATCTCGGTGGTCTCCACTAGTAACTCCCAAAATATTTGACTTTTTTAAAATAGATTCATAGCTTATAAGCCTCAAATTAATTTATGGTGTTCATAACCGATCTAACCATTTAAACAAAAATCAAATGAAAACCTTCTTCAATTTCATATTAAAAGAAATTAACACAATGAAAATTTATTTTTTAGTTCACCCAGTACCACTCCAGCATGTAAAGATAATTAAAAAATATTACACTTTATATTCAATAAAATAAATCATGATTTGCACTTAAATATTTTTAATGTAATGAATTGTGCAATCCCAACCCGCTCGTCCCCACAAGCTAGGATCTACAATTAGAAGTTATGTTCTAAACCATTTTACGATATGTGATTAGGAGGAAAAACTCCATGAAGTAGTAGGTTTCAACATACCTCAATATGCTCCCAAAACTTTACCAAAAGTATCCAAGATCTTCAACCAATCACAATCTACACAATTATATCCAACATAAGTCAAGAGTTGCTCAACAATATCCATTTATGTCTTTACTCTTGACTATAGGTATTTAGGGTTCATCTTTCCTACCAAATATGTTTGACCATTCGAAACAATCTCATTTACAGTACCTAATAGTCTATTAGGGTTATAAACAACTAAACAATCTTCATTTAATACCCCCGAGTTACTACTCATGTCTTCCCTAATCACCAACCATCAATATCGAACTAGGATTTCATAATTACTCACATTCAAATACTTCTTAATATCATGAATACCATATATATACTCATTTATATCTCATAAATGAGGTTGGAGTAGAAGAATTTACCTTTTGAAGGAAACCCTAGAAAATCTCTTTTTTGGTGTTCTTGGTGATTCTTCAGGATTCAAGTAAATTCATATGGATTGGATGCATATACAGTAGAACCACTCTAAATTTATACTGTCGGGACCATGAAATACTATTATTTTGTAGATGCATTATTTAATTGACAAATCAATATTTATTAATTTAAAGAGTGTTTTCGAGATTCAAGAAGGTTAATTTTGATTACATCAAAATCATTGTATCTTACTAATTTATATATCATATTTATTGAATTAATATAAAAAATAAATTCATTATACATAAAGTACATGTATGATGTATGATTCATTGTAATATTCTTTTTAAATTCATTATTCAATGTATGATGTATGATTCATTTGCAGTTGTGTCTTGATCAAATTTTTTATGTGAAAGTTAGTCAAGGTATAATATCAAATACACATAAATGATCAGCTGAGTATCATTCGGATAACTTAGAAAAATGAAGGAATATCAAGCGGCACAAGCCAACAAAATTTTCAGACATGGAGAAGGTTATTTATGAGTGGTTTTTCCAATACCAAGACCGTGTGAATATAATCGGAGAGCTAATTTTGGAGAAGGCAAGAGATACAATGAAACTTTTATATCATCAACAAGATTTTGAGCACAATGTTTCTCAAGGTTGTCTTGAGAAATTCAAGCTAAGGCATGGTATCAAATAATTTCGTCATTTCGGAGAGAGTGGTTTGGTTAGTATACAAGTCATGGAGACGAAATTGGAGTCCATAAGGGAAAAAATAGACCAGATCCCTATGAAAGATGTTTTTGATATGGATGAAACTGGTTTGTTTTACACGTTACAAACTGATCACTCTCTTGCTACCAAACAACTTGAAGGAA
Organism: Nicotiana attenuata; assembly: GCF_001879085.1. Taxonomy (NCBI): domain Eukaryota; kingdom Viridiplantae; phylum Streptophyta; class Magnoliopsida; order Solanales; family Solanaceae; genus Nicotiana; species Nicotiana attenuata. The sequence goes on along the minus strand of NW_017670263.1, from coordinate 272,064 downwards.
GAAAGGAGGACAAAGAAAGTCTCACGGTTGTTATTTGTTGCAATGACGATGCATCTAAAAAAATTCCTTTATGAATTATTGGAAAATATGAAAAGCCACGTTTCTTCAAGAACAATGGCTATGTGAACAATTTGTGTATATATCTTGATTTAATTATTTCTCTGTCGATTGTTAATGGTAACACCAACTTTTGATAATGTTTTAAAAGGATCTCAGAGTTGGCTATATTCATCTAATAGTATAAGAAAACTTAAGTGATGGAATATTATTGAAATTTCTTATAAATTTTGCATGCATGTGGGCAGAAGTTTAGTGGCAATCTATTTCAATTTAAGAAGCTAAACAAGAAGGTTGCCACAGAGATATTGTTGTGAAGTACTGGGTACTTCTAGAGTTCATCAGCAACACGATTGTTTAATTCAAGAATCTTTCTTGTGGCTTGAGGTGTAAGAGGAAGTGGCTTTAAGAATTGCGAATTTGTGATACTAGTTCATTGACCATCCTCTTCAAGATTATTTTTCTTTTGAGGGTATTTTCATAGACTTTCTTCTTCTTCTTCAGTTGTGGTTCCATATCAAGATTCTTCGACAGTTCAGAAAATTGCCATTATCAAAACTTTTGCCATTCTCTTTTTTGAAATTCTTCAGAAGTGTTGATATATTGGCTATGGCGCTTTGTGGGTTGATTAACCGGAGGACTAAGACCGTAAGAGGTTGTTGGTAATGGTTAAATTTAAAATTATCATTAGGTTTCTTTCTGGGTTTTTTTTTCTTTATGTTTTTTAATGATTACATAGAGAAGCTAGTGCACTAATTTGCATTACTAACTTAAAAATCTTATCCAGATGTAAATTTGTTGTTCTTTTCTTCAGCTATTCCTACATTTTTCTTCTTGCACTTCTTTATTTTTTCTCCGAAACTCTTTCTTTCTTATTTAATTGGATATGATTTTCTTTTTTCTAGGTCATAAGAGGGGTTCTTCTTGCTACGTATATACCTAAATTTCTAAAAGTTGTCTTCCTTCTTTAGTTTTTCATTGGGTCATCCAAAACCATATGAGGTACACGTGGCTTGTTAAAGTTAACAGCAAATTTTGAAAATTCTGTTAGTTTTAGGGCTCGAGGACCAAATCCATATAGTTTTTACATACAGTAAGGACTACATATATCAAGGGTGACATATGAAGGACCAAAATAAACCAACCCCAATACAATAAGGACTATTTTGATATAGCATTAAAGGCTGCTAGTGGAGCCCACGTTAGAGTCATCCGTGACAAATGCATATGAAAAAGGAAGTTCAGTGGGGGCCTGATGAGAAAAGGTACACACACTGTAGCACTAAGTACAACATAGTTAAAGCACAAAGTAATTACAATTTTACCAAAATAACTCTGACAACCCCAAGCTCCTCAACTGCCCTTAGTAATAGTAGGAATGTCTAACATGAGCAGCTTGAATTGTCAGTATCATGCAAATAAAAGTGTGCTTTTTGATGAATGTATTCGTTTGATTGACCACAAAATGCATGATAGACGAATTTTTGTTATGGTAGATAATTTTCCGGCACACCCAAGAAATATTGAAGTACTACAAAATATTGAATTGCTTTTCTTGCCACCCAACATGACATTAAAAAAATTCATCATTGTGATGCTGGGATAATAAGAGCTTTCAAGATGTGTTACCGCAGTAGATTTTATCGTAGGATATTAGAAGGCTATGAGATGGGACAAACTAATACAGGAAATATTTAATGTTCTGGATGCTATCAATCTTGCGATTGCGGTTTGGAGGACAAATGTTCATCAAAAGATAATAGCAAATTGTTTTCGACACTGCAAAATTCGTTCGTGGGATGAAGCGTCAAGGAATTTCAATGAATCGACTTGTGAAAATGACATTCATGAACTTGAGGTCATGATTAATGATCTCGGTTACCGCAATAAAATGGATGTCAATATCATGTCGCATTACCCGAGTGAAAATGATACATGTTCAGAGGTAGATTAGAGGATATTGTGGATACCATCGGAGAAAAAAATGTTGATGATAAAGTTGAAGACGATACAATACCTCTGGAACGAGTTACGCGTAAGGAATCACTTATCGGGTCTAGAACTCCACAATTTTTTGGTGCAGTTCGATAAGAAACACCGGAACTTTTGGATGCAATAAGAAACATTAGAGATGAGCTTCAACTAGATTTGAATTTTAAAGAAAAGACAAAAAATACTAGAATCATATTTCACTAAATTGTCTTAGATATTTTTGTAATTTTAAAGAATTATTAATTCATAATATTAATGGGACCATATATTTATATAGGCGTCTTCCGAAAATATATTATCATATTATCTTTTCGAAATTAGTGTTTTTTCCTCTAGCCCAAGCTGGGATCGGAGAAAAATATTATCTTAGAGAGTTTATTAATTTATCGAGTATTAATTTAGGGAGGTTCTACTGTATGTATTAGTTCTAATATATGATAATGTTATAACATCATAGTTGTTCCAAGAAATTGTACCTTGAAGTGTATTAGATGTAGGGGTTGACTCTTTTTCACTCTAAAATATCACAACTTCAAAAATCTTTCTCTCCACCTCCTTATGTTAATAGAAAATGGGGTGCGTAGGAGTTGTGCGTAGCTACGCATATGAAACTATTGTGGTTTTCCCTTGGTTCCAGCTACGCATGCCACCGTAGCTATGCATCCTATCTACGCCTGGCTGCTTAGCTATGCTCCCTAACTACACACAGCTGAAGTTTCTCTTTCTCCTCTTCTCTTTTTCCTAGTTTTATCTATGCATGCCAGCCTAGCTATGCATCCAAACTAGCCTGGCTACAAAAATTCTCTTCCTCATTTATTTACTAAACCCTCCAAGTCATACATTTAGCCACTCAACTTAGGGACTTCCAACCCTTATGGACATTATGCTCAAGTATCCTAAAGACCTCAGTACCCTCATGTTGGTCCGTATGTCCTTCGAGCTCTCACTAATTATTCTTTTAAGCTTGAATTAGGATCAATTGTGTTAGAAAACTTATGGGGTTTTACAATCTCCCCCACTTTAAAATATTCGTCCACGAATTTCAAGCCGAAGCCGTAATTATGTTCCAAGATCCAACTATAACCCACTTTGACTCGACATAAATTGACTTCTTATTAGTCATCCCTTGTAGGGTGACAAATCCTTTTCAAATATTGAATTGAGATACATGTACCATTAGGATAGAGTTCAAGAGAAGAATATCTTGAATAAGGCCATCAGGACAAGATACGGTCATTTCGAGTTTCTTGTTATGTCCTTTGGGTTAACAAATACATCTGCGGTATTTATATACTTGATGAATAGTGTATTTAATCCATTGTTAGATTTGTTCGTAATACTATTCATTTATGACATCCTAGTCTATTCACGTTCAGTACGAGCGGTGCTTTAGACGCTCCAGGATCATAAGCTTTGCGCAAAATTCTCTAAATGTGAATTTCGGCCGAATTCAATGGCATTCTTGGGCTACATTGTCTATAATGAGGGCATAAGAGTTGATACACAGAAGATGGAGGCAGTGATGACTTGGCCAAGACATATATCACCGATAGAGGTCCGTATATTCTCGGGGTTAGTAGGACATTATAGGAGATTCATAGAGGCTTTCTGTACTCTTTCAGCACCCTTGCCAATGCTGACTCAAAAAGTAGCTAAGTGTTAGTGGACAGATGCTTGCGACCGTAGTTTCCAAGAGGCGAAAAATAGATTGACATCAGCACCAGTATGATGCCTCAAGTCTCGGGTTGGGATGTGTTTTAATGTAGCACCAAATTAATCTCTTATGCTTCGAGAGAGTTGAGGAAGCATGAGAAGAATTCATGATCTAGAGTTAGCAGCACTTGTGCACGTGCTTAAGATTTGGCGGCATTATCTTTATGGTATCCACATTGACATCTTTAAAGATCATAAGAGCCTCCAATACATCTTTAAACAGAAAGTTCTGAACATGCGGTAGAGGCGATGACTCAAATTGCTAAAATACTATGATGTTGATATCTTACACAATCCAAGTAATGCTAACATTGTAGCTAATGCCCTCAGTCGATATCCAGAACTGTATCAGTTAGCGAGCTTGGAAGTCCCATAGTTAGACTCAAATGATGGCGGAGTTGTCGTTCATAACACAACATAGCCATCTTTAATAGCAAAGGTAAAAGGGCAGCTATACGAAGATCCCATGTTATTGCAGTATAGAAAACAAGCCCCACAAAATGAAAAGATACCATGTGAGATCAAAGAAGATTGAGTCTTGAGATAACAAGGCCGGTTGTATGTTCTAGATATAGCGGGACTACGAGATTAGATTATGGCAGAAGTACACTATTCTCAGTATTCTGTTTATCCAGGGTCGACAAAGATGTACCGGGGCATCAAATCAAAGATGTCTACGGGTGGAATGATATGAAAAGAGATATAGCCAAGTTCATCCCATAGTTTCCCAACTATCAGTAGGTGAAGATAGAGCACCAGAAGCCCAGCAGACTAGTCTAGAACTTAGATTCCGATTTGGAAGTGGGAGATAATTAAAACAGATTTCCTAATAGGTTTTCCCCACTCCTATAGCAAGTTTGATTCTATATGGGTGATTATTGATAGGCTTACGAAGTCAGCTCATATTTTACCAGTCATAACGACTTATACGGATGCGAATTATGCGAAGTTATATATTAATGAGATAATGCGACTTCATGGTGTCCCAATATCTATTATATCAGATAGAGGAGCCCAGTTTACAACGAACTTCTGGAGGTCCTTCCAGAAATGTTTGGGGACACATGTAAATTGTAGTATAGCTCCCCCCCCCCCCCCCATAGACAGATGGCTAGGCATAGCGTAAAATTCATACGCTTGAAGATATAAACGAGCATGCGTGCTAGATTTTAGAGGAAATTGGGACAACCATTTTCCTCTTATTAAGCTTGCATATAATAACAACTATTACGAGCATCATAATGGCACCTTATGAGGATTTACACGGACGTAAATGTTGATCTCCTATCAGCTAGTTCGAAGTTGGAGAATCAAAGTTACTTGGACCAGATCTGGTCCATCATGCTGTGAGGAGAGTAAAACTTATTTAGGAGCTATTGTTCACTGCTCAGAGTCATGAGAAATTATATTCAGATATATGACAACGAGACTTGGGTTTTCTTGAAGATATCACCAATGAAAGGAATTATGAGATTCAATAGGAAAGGTTAGCTTAGCCCAAGATACATTAGGCCATACCGAATCATTTGGAGGATAGGCAAAGTGGCCTGCGAGTTAGAATTACCTTCAGAGCTGGAGTATGTCCATCCAGTCCTCCATGTATCTATGTTGCGGAACTGTATCAGAGACCCTCCTCGGGTCATGCCAGTTGATACTATTTAGATTACGGAGGACTTGCCTTACGAAGAAGTCCTACTTGCTATTTTAGATCGACAGGTCCGAAAGTTGAGAACAAAGAAGTTGCTTCCGTAGAAGTCTTATGGAGGAGAAAGAACATTGAGGAAATGACGTGGCATGTCGAGGAAGAAATGAGGTCCTAGAATCCTTATTTCTTTTAGGCCGAAGGTCCTTAACTATTATGATTCGAGTACATGTTTTCTTTAGCCATGTTATATGACTATAGACTTACCCTTTATTCTATGATAGGTAATGATTATAGTTGAGACATTATAGTGCAACTAGCGCCCGAATTATGAGAGCATGAGGTGAGTTGTGATCTATAGCATTCGTACTTAAAGTTTGATGGTCGTGCGAGATTCGATATTATGAGGTGTTGTATTATGTGGCTCGTTGAGGCATGTATTACATTTTATGGCTGCTTGGCAGGTTGTGGATAGTTCTATTCATAAAGGAGACTCAGTTGAAATTCGCAGAAACCCTTTAGAGTTGGTTCCCTTCCATGTATGCCCCTATATTCGAGGAAGAATGTTCTTAGGAGAGGATGTTACACCTCAAATTTTTCATATATTAAGCTACATCGTGAGTTAGTCATCGTAAGTTCGGAGATCTAGGATAATCCTATGTGATTACGATTATGTTTTGTAAGTCTCCTAAGGGTTACAGGTTAAATGAATCAAAATGAGTGAATTTCTACTATAAGGCCCCGTGAAATTTTTACTCAAAAACCCGAAATATCGTAGTGCCAAGTTAAGAATATGTGTTAGAAATTTATAAAGCTCGCCGCGGTTTGGACCTATTGGATTTATCTGTGCATTAAAAAGTTAAGGAAAAATATTTTTCAGAAGAGCGCGTTTCTGCGGCCCATTATGCGACCGCATAATAGTAATGCGGGCCGCATAACTGCCGCAGAGTGAGGCAGAATGTTGGCTAATTTTGAGGACAACTATACGGCCAATTATGCGATCGCATAATCGATATGCGGGCCGCATAGTCGTCGCATAACCTCCTTGGAATTTTTGCGAAGGACAGTTCTACGGTGCAATATGCGACTGCAGAATAGGTATGCGGACCGCATTTTTGTCGTATACCCAGGCAGAATGTTCAAGTCTTGAGGGCCATTTTTGCGGTCCATTTTGCGGGCCGCATATCTGTGCGACCGCAGATTGAGTCGGGACTCCTAATTTTTTAACTTTTGAAACCCGACCCCATCCCATTAAAAACACCCTATTAGACCCTTGTGTGCTATTTTCTACTACATTTAGAGTGAGAGAAAGAATTCTAGAGGGAGGAAGTGATCCTACCAAGTCCCCATTCAACCCTTGCCCAAATCTTTGAAGATTATCAAGTAAAGTTACTAAGCCTTCATCCTAAGAGGTAAGAACTTGTGCCCTAACCTTTGATTTCAAAATTCTTATTAAAATAAGTAATTAACAATTGGGTTCATGGGTATAAGGATTGATTATCTTGCATGCATGTATATAAAAGGGTAAGGGGAGATTATGAGCTAAAAATATAACAAATGGGGTGTAGGATGATAGTATCTCTCACAAAAAGGTCTTAAAATCATAATGCACACTTAGTGCTTGATAATATGCTCAAATGAGCTAGAATCTTGATTATCTCTCTAATTTTTGGTTCAACTTGTAATTCTCATAAAATAGATCGATGTTGCTAAGAGTTCCGGAATTATAAGAATTTAAGGAAAGCTCTATTGAGGTATGTATGGCCAAAACCCCCTCTTCTTAGAAATTGAGCTCCCTTGGTGTTCATGCAATGTTGTAAGTTCCGAAATTTGATTGATGTAATGCTTGTAATTTCAAATGAATTGGTGTTGCAAGTATATATGTGAAAGGTGTGCCTCAATGTTTCCAATATGCTATTTTTGGTAATTTAAGGATGTGTGAAGAATGTGAACCACGTGCTAAAATGCCTAGATTTCAAGTCAAGTTTAAATTGCGATTGTTATGCCAAACTATGTGAAATCTTCTCTATGCTTACAACTTGAATTGCTCTTGTATGTGCCTATTATCTTAAATTGCAAGGTTAATGTTGAAAGTGAAAATGATGTGAAATGTAGGGGAAAAGAGTTGTTATGAAATGTGGCCTAGTGCCAAGTATGATCTGATAATTGTGGCCCCAAGTGCCGATAAGCTGATATATGTGAAATAAATATTGAAATGAGATGATTGAAGAAAAAGGTTAAACGCCTTGGTAAGACGGCATAGCCGATCGGGACGTGATCGGACGCCATGCCGCACACATGGTGGTATTGTGCTGATATTGAAATCGGAAAGTGGGAATGAAATTGTAACTGAGGTACATGTCTCAAATGAGGCAACCTAGCCGATCGGGTCGTGATCGGACTCCGCGCAAGAAAGCTGTGGTATTGTGAATGATGATGCAACAGTATTAAATGTCCCAACCTAAAGCTATGGAAATTATATGAAAACTATGTGATCCCTTTTATTTGATGATGTGGTGACTGTTTAAAGCTTTTGTTGATACTTATGATTTCTTTATTCTTGTATGATAGTTCTTTCTAATGAGATGGTGTTTAGTTATACATACTAGTACTATTCCACGGTACTAACGTCCCGGGCGCTACATCTTTGAATAGATGTAGGTGGTTCCATAGCAGACAGTGTCGATCGTAGATAGCGGTGCATCCTCCTCTCAGCAGTTTTGGTGAGCCCTTTTCCTTCCAAGGATTATGCAGTGTATCTTTTGTTATAAACTACCACCCTTTTGAGGTTTAGCTGGGGCCTTGTTGCCGGCATTATCATAACTGTCTTTTGTATCTTTAGAGGCTCCGTAGATGTTTGTGTGGGTTATATTCGGGTGTTGGATGGGTCACTGGTCTATGTTGTAATTCTAAACTTTTGTTCTTCTAAACGGTAACTGTATGAAATTTTGGAGACTTAAATATGGTTTAAGGTTTGTAATATAAAATGAACTAGCAATGTTATATGTACGATCTTTCCTACTATCTAACTAAATGAAAGCATGGTTTCTTGATCATAGTGAGTTGGGTATAGAGTGTCCAAAAAGGCTTGCTCAATCGGGTTCACTCGGTTGGGCGCCGGTCGCGCCTCCCAAGTTGGGGCGTGACATCTACGAAATTTCCAATTTATGGAGTGACAAACAGTACATTAGAGGTACGGGCCTATGTTATAGCCTGTATTTTTGGGGTAATACTAGGAGTGCTTAGTATTATAAGAAGATCATGTTGTGAGGTATTTAAATGATATAATAGTCGTATGTTAAGTGTTTAATTCATGAAATATATAAAACAAAAGTCGGCAATAGTTATAGCTAGTTATCATCATAACTTTACTAAAATTTGAGTTTGAAGTCACTAAGCTTTTCTACCAATATACCTGAAGTTACGGGGTGATCTATCCACCAAATTGATGGTCTACGAATCTAATTTTTAACGTATTAAATTATTCGTCTATGCGATGTCGCGGTAGGGAGATATGCACGTTTTAACCAAACTGCGCAGGCAGCCTCATTGTGGCCCATATAGGCTGTGGAGATTATTTTTTATGTTATAAAGCGGGGCAGACCCTTTCCCACTTAATTTTCATCCAAAACAGAACCTTAAGCTCCTTATATGCTCCCAAAGCATCTCCCTATCATTCAAGCAAATTCCACTAAGGTTTTGAGGTAATTATTCCTTCGAAACGATCATAATACTCGTATAAGCTTGTTCTTTTCTTGTTGTAGTTGATTTGTGGACTTCTTCAAGTTGAAGTAACCTCAAGTTAGGGGTTGTTATTGGTTTTTAAGTTAATAATCTCCTCCTTCTTCTTCTTCGTGTATTTGAGCATATCTAACTCTTGTTTAAGTTGTTAAAGTAAGAACTTGCGGAATCGGCTATTGTAAGTCGTGTATGGCTTGTTGTATTTGCTGGACTATTTTGGAGTTGCTTATATATTAAATTATGGCTAGAAATCATGAAGTAAGAGTTGAGTATGTTTTATTTGTTGTTTCTATGACCTTGAAATAAGAAAGGGTTTAAAATGTATCTTTACTAGTTGTAATCCGAGCTTGTCGCTCGACGTATTGTGTGTGTTGGTTGAAGAGTAAAATGTTTTTCTGATTGTTGTTACTTGGAACCTGAGGATTGATAAATAAACAGGGGAGTTCCTGTCCATTTTGTTATATAATAAGCTTGTCATTCGATATATGATAGTTGTATCATTTGTAGCTTGACAATAGTACCATTATCATTAATTGCAGATTGAGGTGCTGCTCACGGTAAGCATATTGAGTTGTTGAGCAATTGATGAAAGGAATGTAAAGGCTATTTTTCTTCTTTCAATGGTATGAATTCATAGTTCAGTAAGTCCCTAACATAGTATACCCAAGATAAGTCATCCGTAAAGATTCCGTTTTGTGTTACTCCAGCTTGCTCATAACGTAGCTATCCCTTGTTGGGAATTACTATTTAGTTTAGTATTGTTTCATGTCTAGTTGAGAAATAGAGAGTACACATGTATCATTTACTGTAGTCCTACATACCTAAGGGGCTAGACAGATGCATGCCATGCCTTCGAGGCTAGACAGATGCCTTCAGGGCTATACATTTGCCTACGAAGCTATATAGTTGCCTACGGGGCTATATATATGTATACACCGAGACTTATATGAGGCCGGATAGTTTATTTCGATTTTATTTATATGATATAAGTCAGAGATAGGTTATTATGTTTTCAGATTATCATTGACTACTAAGATTACATTCAGTATATTATGTCTATCAGTTTAGTTTCAGTTATTCGGTTGTCTTTTATGCTTGTTACACTATTTCATATTGACGTTCATTTTGGCGGGGCGCTGCATTTCATGTCTGCAGGTCCTGACTGTCAAAGAGATAGGCCTCAGCAGTAGGTGCACCGGTATAAGGCTTGATTGGTAAGCTCCACATCATCCAGAGTTACCAAGTCTAGAGTTGTTGTATATTCGGACGTCATGGATAGGTCGGTGTCCTGTTCCGACCATAATACAGTTGTATTCTGTAAAGGCTTGTAGACATGTCATGTGTGTACATATATCAGCATGGTGGCCTTGTTGGCCCTTTTATGCAATCTCTTTTGATTGTATAGGTTGGCATTACTCATGGTGGCCTTGTAGGCCCACATATGCGCGCGCGCGCGCGCACACACACACACACACACACACACACACACACACACACATATATATATATATATATATATATTGGGTCACTTCCCGTTCAGTTGAGATTAGTTGTTCAGTCTTCATATTTTCATAGCTTATGGTGCCGGCCTAGGATATTAGAGAACACTATTTAGTGTGCCTCGTCGGCCTAGCATTTATCTACGTTTAGATAATAAAAGTTTCAATTGGTATGCGCGGTCAAATAAGGCACCGGGTGCCGGTCTCGTCTCCCCGAATTTGGGGCGAGACATATCATTATGGGTGTAAAATAAATTATTGATATACAAAGAAGGAAAATAAAATTTTGATATACATTTTGATATCCACAAATAATAAAAATAAACTTGTGATATTAATTTTGGTATAAACATATTCGATGCGTTATATACTGCAATAAACAATACAATAATTTTTGTTGTGATATACATTAGTATGGAGACAACAGAAAAATTTAAACAAGTATATTAATAATTTCATATTTCAGATATACAAAGAAGAAAAATAAAATTTTAATATATATTTTTATTACACAAAGAAGGAAACTGAAATTATGATATACACGTTATTGTTGTGATATACATCTATTAGATACATGGTGCCAATATCTATTACTAAGGCATTTTCTATTAATTATGTGAACACGTCGTCACAACATGCCAAAATCCAACTAAAGGGCTTATGCAAGTCCATATTAATAAAACTTAGAAATGGAGCCCTCAACGTAAACCCTTTTAACTATGCCGCCGCCATCAGCAAACATAAGGGTTTTACCAATTTTATTATTATTATATTGTAAAATCTAATCACAAAGGCCACTTAGTATTAACTATCGCGAACAAAAATTCCAACCACGGGGTCGTGATGGTGCCTAACATTCGCTTGGTAGGCAAATCAAAATTAGCTAAATATTTAATCAGTTTAACAATTTTAAAGCAGCATTTTAAGAAATTGAGACTGAAATACTCCGAAATATATAAAAACACCATGAACAACGTTATCTGGTCTAATCACAAAAATTAGTGTCACAAGTACATGAGCTACTGGATTACAACAAAATAGAGTCTAAAATGAAATACAACTGTTTGAAACGAAATAAACAGTAATATAGATAGGAACGAGACTTCAAGGTCTGTGAACGCTATGCATCTCTAACTCAAGTATCTTGGAAGGACGGGTCCAAGCAATCTCCGCTATGCGTCACTGGGAACAACACCGGGATCTGCACAAGAAATACATAATTGTATTATGAGTACATCCGACCCCATGTACTCCGCAAGTGCGGAGCCTAACCTCGACAAAATAGTGATGGGGCTATGGCAAGACACTCACTATAGACATGTACAAATATAAGAAGAAAAATAATATCAATGTATAGAAACAACTATTCAACATGATAACCGATATAAGAATAACTACAGAGGCCTCAGAAAATCATCACTTCTCAGTCTCACAACACAATAAGGTAATGGAAACCAACAACCAAGAATAACCACAATATAACTTCTCTGTTGCGGCGCAAAATGCGAGCTAATCGAGGTCTGGGAACACATAAATGACGGCTAAAACTCAAAGTGACCTATTGGGTCATTATATTCTCCACCTATAAAGCAAACGTTCGTCCTCGACCGGACATAGAAAGGTACCTGGATTGGTGAAAAGGTGTGGATATCTACTCCGCATGTCCGAGTCAAACTTCTACGTGGCTGCCTCGATCGGCTGACCTCTCCACTGCACTCAAACTGAGGATAACTGTTAGACCTCAACTACCTGACCTGCCGGGCTGGAATAGCCACCTACTCCTCCTAATAAGTCAAATCCTTGTCCAATTGGACTGAGTTGAAATCTAACACATGGGACGGATCACCGTAATACGTCCGGAGCATGGACACATGGAACACCGGATGGACTGCTGATAAACTAGGTGGCAATGAGAGCATGTAGGCAACCTCACCCACTCTGTCAAGAATCTCAAAGGGTCCGATATACCTAAGGCTCAACTTGCCCTTCTTTCCGAACCTCATCACACTCTTCATGGGTGAAACCCGGAGCAATGCCCGCTCTCCAACCATGAATGCAACATCACGAACTCTACGGTCCATATAACTCTTCTGCCTAGACTGAGCGAAGTCGATCCTGAATAATCTTGACCTTATCCAAGGCACCCTAAACCAAATCGATACCCAACAACCGAGCCTCTCCGCGCTCGAACCATCCAATTGGAGAACGATACTGCCTCCCATATAATGCCTCATAGGGAGCCATTTTAATGCTCGATTGGTAGGTGTTGTTATAGGAAAACTCCACAGGCGGCAAGAACTGATCCGAAAAACCTCCGAAATCCATAACGCAAGCGCGAAGCATATCCTCTAATTTCTGAATAGTGCGCTCGGATTGTCCGTCCGTCTGGCGGTGAAATGTTGTACTCAACTCAAACCACATGACTAACTCGCATTGTACGGCTCTCCAGAAGTTTGAGGTGAACCGTGTACCTTGATCATAAATGATAGACACGGGCATACCGTGAAGACGGACGATCTCATGGATGCTCCGAAGAATAGGTAACTGCAACTGGAATAAAATGTGCCAACTTGGTCAACCTATCCACAATGACCTATACCGCGTCGAACTTCTTCTAAGTCCATGGTAGTCTAACAACAAAATCCATGGTGATACGCTGCCACCTCCACTCAGGAATCTCTAGCCTCTGAAGCGAACCACCAGGCCTCTAATGCTCGTACTTTACTTGTTGACAATTCAGACGCCAAGCTACATATGCAACTATATACTTCTTCATCCTCATCCACCAATGATGTTGTCGCAAGTCGTGATACATCTTGGCGGCACCTGGGTGAATAGAATACCGAGAACTATGGGCCTTCTCAAGAATCAACTCATGAATCCCATCTACATCGGGCACACAAATACGACCCTACATCCATAAAGCCCCATTATCTCCAACAGTAACCTGCTTGGCAAGTGTCCTTAAGGACAAGCAAATGGGGATCATCATATTGATGCTCTTTGATGCGCTCATGCAAGGAAGACCGAGAGACTGAGCAAGCTAGAACACGACTGGGCTCCGAAATATCTAACCCCACGAACTGATTGGTCAAAGCCTGAACATCTTATGCAAGTGGCCTCTCACCAACTAGAATATATGCAATGCTACCCATGCTCACAGCCTTTCTACTCAAGGCATCATCCACCACATTGGCCTTCCTGGGATGATACAAAATGGTGATATCATAGTCTTTTAACAACTCCAACCACCTCCTCTGCCTCAAGTTGATATCCTTCTGATCGAGCAAATACCATATACTGCGATGATCCGTAAATACCTCACACGACATGCCTTAAAGATAGTGCCTCCAAATTTTCAGCGCATGAATAATGGTTGCCAACTCTAAGTCATGAACAGTGTAATTCTTCTCATGAACCTTGAACTGCTGCGACGTGTGTGCAATCACCCTGCCATCCTACATCAATACTGCACCAGAGCCTAATAAGGGATGCATCACAATACACCGTGTAGGATCCTGAACCTATGGGCAACACCAACACTAACACCTTAGTCAAAGCAGTCTTCTGCTTCTAGAAGCTCAACTCATACTCATCCGACCATCTAAATGGGGCACCCTTCTGGGTCAATCTAATCAATGGGGCTGCTATGGATGAAAACCCCTCCACGAACCAGCGATAATAACCCGCCAAACCCAGAAAACTCCGGATCTCTGTAGCTGAAGTAGGTCCAGGCCAGTTCTGAACTGCCTAAATCTTCTTAGGATCCACCTTTATGTCCTCTGCCGATACAACATGCCCTGAAAAGGCGATTGAGTCTAACTAAAACTCACACTTTGAAAAGTTGGCATATGACTAGCTATCCCTCAGAGTCTAAAGTACAATCCGAAGATTCAACTCTTGCTCTTCTCGACAGCGGGACTAGATCAAGATATCATCAATGAATACAATCACCAAAGAATCCAAATAGGGCTTGAATACTCGGTTCATCAAATCCATAAATGTTGTTGGGCCATTTATCAACACAAATGACATCGCTAGGAACTCATAATGCCCATACCTAGTCCGAAAAGTTGTCTTAGGGACATCGTGTCACGCCCCAAAACCGAGGGACATGACCAGCGCTCGACCGGGTAGCCCCAGTCAAGCGGACCTGGGTGCCTTTCCTACCCCACGTGTTACCCTGTGTTCTCATTACTCATTAATCAAGGAAATAACCATTTACAATTAAAACACCTTTTTACAAAACATACATAACATACATGGTTATTTAGCGTGGTTTACAACTTACATCGCCCAACGTACAAAATACATATTTACATAAGTTCACAACCCACATTTCCTGTCTACGGAGCCTCTAAGGATACAAAAGGATGATACAATACTTCCCGGTAACAAGGCTCCGGCTATACCTTACACAAATACCAAAACAGGACTTCCGGAATAAAAGCGGCATGAGCCACGCAGGGCCCCGAGAGGAAAGGGGCTCACCAATTCAGCTGACGGGAAGTGAAGGGGAGCTACGGTCGGTGGACTGGAGTACCTGCTATGGATCCACCTACAATCATAACACGAATGTAGCGCCCCCGGCAAAAGGGACGTCAGTACATTTGAATTGTACTGGTATGTATGAACAAACTTTGCCCCAAGTAAACTCAAACCATACACA
Organism: Nicotiana attenuata; assembly: GCF_001879085.1. Lineage (NCBI taxonomy): Eukaryota > Viridiplantae > Streptophyta > Magnoliopsida > Solanales > Solanaceae > Nicotiana > Nicotiana attenuata. The sequence continues at coordinate 256,751 of NW_017670263.1, read as the reverse complement.
AGTAACGATCAGTAATAGAATCAACAATCAAATACACATGAAAGGAAAAATCAAGCCAAACAAGTTTACAATCTCTCCTTTTTCCCCTTCAACATTACCACATCAATGATTTCACAATTTTCTCATATTTTCATTTCAATAGTGATTTCGATCACTTTCCACCCTTATTACCTCGGTCACCCTTATTACCTCGGCCACCCTTATCACCACAACCCACACCTTATTACTTCGTGTTGCGGCGCGCAACCCGATCCCACCGAACAATCACAATTCACAAACAACAACAACACTTCACAAAGAACAACAACAACAATTCTCAAGAATTACAACAACAATTCTCAAGGAATAACAACAACAATTCACAAAGAATTTCCATAGCCAAAAATACTATTTCCATCATATTCAACAACTCATATGCATTTTATGTCACAACAATAATTGCCCACGACAAGCCATATATGTTATTACCACAGTTGTTCCAATTGCATCATTTACGATTTCCTTCCATCATTTGTTTCTCAGCTCTTACCACATAACACTTTCACAATCACCCATTTGGTTTACTGCCAATTACTTACACCATTATATCAGGAGACTTAACCATGAATACTCAAATCATACCAATCACAAGAATTTCACACATAATCCACGTAGATATCACATACCAAATATTCGTACACCAAACAAGGTGATTTACAAAGGTCAAAGTTAGCCATACATACCTGGAGCCGAATTCCATTTTTAACTCCTATTTTCAACTCACCAAGTAGTCTAGCAACGTCAATCTAGTTCACAAGTTAACACATATGACTTAGAATTGAAGTTCACAATTGCTACTCAAACTTATTTAGGTTATCAACTCCTCTTGTACAATCCTTTACTCCTACCCAATTCCTCTTACTAGATTTTAGGTTTTAAAAGGCATGCATGTATGTTTTCAACCATTATTTTCAAGAATCAATGCATGAGACTCCCCCCTTAGTTTATACCTGAAAATCAATGAAAAAGGGGTAGGGATTTTACCTGCAAGAATGGGGATGAAGGTAATCACTTTGAAATTTCCCGGCCCGGATAGTTTTAAAGAATCAAATTTGATGAAGATGACTTTCTCTCTCAAGAACCCTCTCTTCTCTTATTTTGTTCAGAAAACTCATTAAAATGAGGGGTTGGGGTGTTTTATTAAAAAGGGGGTCGGGTTTAAAATTTAGAAAAAATAGGTACTCGAGTCAGATATGCGGTCGCACTTTGCGACCGCAGAGATGAAATGCGGTCCGCAGAATGGACCGCAAAAGTGCTCCGAAAATCCAATCCTACTGTTTGGGTCTGCGGCGGAAATGCGGTCCGCGTACCCAATTTGCGATCGCATAATGCACCGCATTTATTACTCAAATTTGACTGACACATTGACTCACTTTGCGATAAAAATGCGATCCGCATATCAGTTATGCGGTCGCATAATGGACAATGGTTCTTATGCAAATAACACTTTTTTGGAAAAACTTGGTTCTTTGATTTTTAAATACTTAGATCAGTACAATGGTCCGAACCGCGGCGAGCTTTACACATTCCCAACACATATTCGAAACCTGACCCTACGAGCTACTAGGTTTTGAGCACAATTTTTTTTTTTTTTGCGGGGCCTTACACATCGGATGCCCTAATCTTCAACTGATGGTAGTCAGAACTCAAATCAATATTCGAGAACACTTTGGCACCTTGGAGATTATCAAATAAATCATCAATCCTCGGCAACTGATACTTGTTCTTGATAGTGACCTAGTTCAACCGCCGATAGTCTATACACATCCTCATCGACCCATGTTTCTTCTACACGAACAACATGTGCGCACCCCATGGAGAGACACTAGGTCTAATGAATCCTTATCAAGCAAATCTTCCAATTGCTCCTTCAATTCCTTCAACTCCACCTGGGCCATACGGTATAATGGAATAGAAATGTATTGAGTGCTAGGAGACAAATCAATACAGAAATCAATATTTCTGTCTGGTAGCATCCCTAGAAAATCCGCAGGAAACACATTTGGAAACTCACGCACAGCAGGTACTGAATCAATGGAAGGAACCTTCGAACTCGAATCACGAACATAGGCTAAATAGGCTAGACATCCCTTCTCGACCATACGTCGAGCCTTCATATAAGAAATAACCCGGGTGGTAGATTGGCTAAGAGTCCATCTCCACTCTAATCGAGGAAACCCCCGCATGGCTAAGGTTACCGTCTATGCGTGACAATCCTATATAGCATGATAAGGTGACAGCCACTCCATGCCCAAGATATTATCAAAATCTACCATATACAGAAGTAGAAGATCTACGTTGGTTTCAAGACTTCCAATAGTAATCACACACGAGCGATAGATGCGATCTACAATAGTACAATCTCCAACAGGCGTGGACACAAACACAGGAGCACTCAAAGAATCACGAAGTACAACCAAATAAGAAGCAAAATAGGATGACACGTAGGAAAAAGTAGAGCCCAGATCAAATAGAACTGAAGAATCTCTATGGAAAATTCGAAAACCTATGATAACGGAAATAGATAACTCGGCCTCAGGCCTAGCTGGAAAAGCATTAAATCGGGGTTGGCCCCACTACTCTTACCTACGTCTCTAGGAAGACCTCTAGCTAGCTGGCCTCCACCTATAACGGCCCGACCTCCAACTCTAATGGCCTAACCTCAACCTCTAGCTGTCTGACCCCTGCCTCTAGCTGGCTGAGCGGACTGTGAAGAAACCGGTTCCAAAATTATGGCACGAGAACTTTGTTATGGTACAAAAGCAGAGATTGGAATGATATTACAATCGAAGAGCCAACCTTCGTTATTTTAAATTGGGAAATTTGGTTTTAAGGAAAGTAACTCAAAACACCCGGGAACTCAATGTAGAGAAGCTAGGCCTAACCTGGGAAGGCCCCTACCGGGTTTTAGCTGTCATCGGGAAAGGTTCGTACGAGTTAGAGAATCAGAATGGAGAAAAGTTGCCAAGCAATTGGAATGTGGCACACCTCAGGAGATATTATTACTGACAAATATCATCTGTACGGAAATTATGTGCTGCACTCTTTTTCCCTTCGTCTAGTTTTTGTCCTAATTAGATTTTTCTGGCAAGGTTTTCAATGAGGCAGCAATGAAAAGCACACTACGAAGAAAGTTTCAACGGTAGAAATAAGATTTTTAATAACAAGGCACACAAGCGAAGAGCCTCTCCGGGGCGGTTACATAATCTTTGGCTCGATAGCAAAATTTCCACCGGGAAAATAAGTTTGCTATTAAGCAAAGGTTACCCGACCGTTCACAAGTGCAAACCACTTGAGGATTGTTAGATAGTCTTTTCCTCGATAACATAAATTCCTAAGGGGAAGCAAAGTTTGTTACCGAGCAAAACATTGTCCAGCAATTCATTAGTAGGATCCTCGAAGGCGCAAGATTCCTAGTGTTCCAATTCGCATTCTTCGCATTTGAACACTGGGGGGGGGGAATGATATGAGAATGCAGCAACAATGACTGCCACGTCGACCAGAGCACGAAAACCGGAAACATAATTGTGTCATCGGGACTAGGGACAGCGTGGTCAGCCCCGTGGAAACAAGCTCTACGAATTAGCCACAAGAAATGGCAATTTCTCTCTAACATAACGAATGCTTATGTACTTTTTGAAAACGGAACGAATAAAATAAATTCCTTTTATTTCTCATCTTGTTTCTTGTCTAATCGATGAATTAATTTTATCATTTGAAAGTTAAACAAGTACTTCAAATGCTAGTACCGTAATGAACAGGAGACGTACTCTTCAAGAGCACCATAAACATAAGAGGCCCTCTATTATGAAAACCCTCACGTTAAAGGGTTGATTTTGGAAGAATGTATGCCCAAAATCAAAATACTTCTGGGGAAAAATACACCCAAGGCTTTACGTAATAAGACTCAAACAGTAAAACTTGCGCAGAACACTTGGCAAAAGAAAAAAGGGAGCGCAAAACTTGCATAAACGTTCAAACGTAAGAAAGACTCAAACAATACTTTTGCAAAATGATGTCTTCATTTACAATAACGTGGCAAAGTGGCACGGATACAAAAGTTGAAGAAGAAGAAAGGCTAAACAGCTGCAACTCCAGAACCCGGAGGAAGTGAAGTGTTTGCGCCCCTAGGGGAAGTGGTTAAATCCACTGATATCTCAATATTTCGGCCTTCAACATCTTTGCCTTTTATTTCCTCTTCAGTTATCGGAGTTTCAGAACCGGAACTAGAAGAACTGGAGGCATCAGGCTCGGCCAGGAGACCACTTTTAGCAACTAACTCAAGCTCACGGGCCTTAACAATTTCAGCATCAAAGTCAATAATACCAGCTTTGGCCTCTTCCAAGGTTTTTCTCCTGATGTTGTACATAACATAAGTTTTCTCAACAACGAGGGAAGCCGCTCGGTGCTTAAGTTATTCTTTGAGTTGGGTTACCTCGGCAGAAAGGTTTTCCCGGGCGGATCTAATAGACCGGAGGCTAACATCAAGGTCACAGATAGTCGAGCTAAAGAGCCTGTTATGCTCGATAGTCTTCTTATACTTCTCCTCCAACTGGGCATGTTTCACCCCCACAGCAGCAAGCTCTTCAATTTTGATGTTCAAGGCTTCCTCCAAGTTGGTCAATCTCTCAGCGGAGGCAGCCTCGCGGTCGGTTGCAGCAAGAACGATATAATGGACTTCAGCGCATTTGGCCCTGGCTTCGTGAAATTTAACCCTCAGCGGGCCAATCTCTTGGCTAAGGGTTACCACTTCTTGTTCGCTTTGTTGCAAACGAGCTTCCAATACAACGGCCTCAGCAGCTTTGACTTCCCTTTCTCAGAGGCGAGCGGCAGTTTGCTCCTGCTCGGCCAAAAGTTGATCCCATGCAGAGGTAAGTTCTTCCTTTTCCTGTATCAACCTTTGGAGGCCTTCGGAAGCAAGAAAGTTAGCCTACAAAGCAAGAAAGGCAAACTCAGGATATTTTTAGGCAAAAATAGAAGAAATAACAAAGAAAGTTAAAGAAAGGTTGAAGAACAATAGAGAAGGTTGTAGGAAGTTTGAAGAGTTGTGGGTATGAGTGAAGAAAATTGATGCGAATAAGTAAAGGTTTAGGGCGGTTAAATTTGTGGCCATGATAACCTCGATAACCGGCAAAAGCTATGTTGAATCGTGGGATGACGCGAGTTCGGGACATTAAATGCGGAGAGACATGCGTCTAATCAACCGTCAGAAGCTTTTCAAAAGGAATCATAATAGTTCCCTCCAAAAAGAGTGTTTCTACCAACTTCCTGGTGACACAGGGTCATGTCACCAGAAAGCAGGGACTATCTGTATACGGTAAAATACGCTATGCTAAGTGGTCGCTTAAGAGAGTGACACGTGGAACTTAAGGCGGGGGAAAGTTTGAACCAAAGAAAATTATCCCGTTTGTCACCGGAAAGAATGACACCCGTAAAGATGCAACAAATACCCTCCGATCGGTGTTATTAATGAAGAATATTCCATAGTATTTAGTGCACTGCCCGTTACAGAGAATTTGTTATTTATGCTCACCGTCACAGTTTCATCAATGACCCTCATAATTGACGTTAAAGAACGGCACGATCCTAGGACCTTGTTCCTTAGGCGTCTATAAATAGTGAGCTCTGTTATTACTGTAAAAGACAAGTATTTTTTAGGCAAAGTTACGCTATAATCGATTAAAAGCTTTATACAATTTTACTTTCTTGTTCCTTGGTTTCATCGCTGTTGTGCGAATTATTATTTTTCGTGATTTCATCTTTTATTTCAAGGCTAAGTATTGCGCATTTCTTTAATTATTTCATTATTTCAGGACCAAATTAATTCACTTGTCTATAAACCACGTATAAATTCAATTGTACCGTTTTACGGGTAAACAGTCAGGCCATTTAGATGGTTGTTAGATTTATGTGGGCTTCTGTTACTCCTTTCTTAAGTCAAAAGGAACCTGATCATTCTTGAGCTTTTTCCATGCGCTCTTTCTTCCTAATAGTTTGGGATGGGTTCACTACCTGTGTCTTGGTTATAGTTAATGTATGCACGAGGGATATTTGTTTAGAATGAAGTGGCAGAGGTCTGTTCGTTTTGAGAAATCATCATTACCTAACCAGAAAATTTTGGGAAGACATGAATCGTCCTAAGATTAGTTCTGTGTTAGCATTGCTAAATAGCTTTGTTCCTTAGGCTTGAGCAACTCCACAACATGTCTTCTTTTTTCCATATCCTGTTTTTGCCTTTCAAAGAAAGGAGGGAATTACCAGTTGTGTACTCAATATTAAATATCCACTCTTTATCTATGAGTAGAAATGCATTCAAAATCTTGAATCATTACATGGGTGCAGCCTAGTGATAGTATATCTTGCTGTTGTTAGGACTTGGGAGATCCCAAAGATATTTGTACACTGCTTAATCTTTTTCTACAGAAGATGCACACAGAAGTAACTTAAGTGTAGTGATACAACATTAAGTTGGAAAACAATTTCTAAAATTTCTTTCTTCAGATCTTCAGAGTGTCACTCCAACACATCAATGCCAACAAATGGTGCTCCTGCATCTTACTTGGGGCTGAAAGCCTGTAGGACAAAACAGAAATAGTGTCAGTTACTCAAATTGGTGTTGTAAATTCTATTTTCAGTTTCATTCTGCATAAGCAGTGATAGAGAATAACCTCAAGATCTTCACTTTTCTAAATATATATGCACTCTATTACTTGTGTGGTAGTAGTTTAATCCTAATATTGTGTGCTTAAAAGCATGAACACAGTTAAGTTGTGCTTGCTCCTACTAATGTTACTCCAGTCCTCTATGTGCTTCAGAGATAATGTTAATCAGTCCTTTTTCTCATAAATTCTACAAATTCTAACATGGGACAACAAAATAGGTTTCAGGTTGTATGTTGCTAGAGTTAAAAGAAAAGTCGTGCTTACAGCAAAAATAGTGGCGTGACCAGGATCAGCAAGGTGAGCGAAAAGGTTGTCAATTGGTCCTGTTCCAGTGTAGATGTGTTGGAACCATGCACCCATGACAGCCAACATGGCCAGCCTTCCGTTCTTGATCTCCTTTGTCCTCAACTCCTTGATCTTTTCAGGAGAACCAGATCCCCAACCTAAAGGATCAAACCATAAGCCTCCTGGATACCCGACATCTGTGCCTGTGAGCTTGTTATTAGGGAAGATGGGGTCTGTGTTTACGCACCCAGGCTTGATGATATCTGCCCACCTTCTTCCCTCAGCCCAGCCAATAAGCACCAGCTCAATGACGAAGAGAGTGGTTGTATCGGTGAAGTATTCTTGTTCACCAGCAGTGTACCATGAAGGTGTGTTAAGAATCCCAATCTTTGTTAAGAATTCTGGGATGAAAATGCCCGCAGCACCTAACATTGCCCATCTGCAGTGTACAAGTTCTGCCTGCTGGTTCCATTTCAAGCTCTCCGGGTCAGATGCTGTCAGTGATCAGTAACAGTTATTGTTTGAGTATAACACAGTGTAAAACAATATCAAGTCATTTGAAAGATAGCTACAGGTAACTATCATAGAGAAGCAAGAGAAGCAACTACCGGGATTAAGATTTTGGCTTACCAAGGCCAAGAGGGTCGAAACCAAAGTCCCCGGGGAGGCTGCATAGTAAAAATTAAGTTTCAAATTAGCTCCGGCCATCAGAACAATGAATGGAAGTGGAGTCATATTTGATTATCACTGACCTGCCATCGAGCCATGGAGGAGGGGTACTGCCAGGGAACCAGAGGGGTCTATCAGGGTCAGCAGCAACAGCAGAGACAGCAACCGATCTTGATCCTGCTGGTGCGACGTATTTGCATACTCTCAATCTTTTCCCTCCAAGGAAAGAAGCCTTTGTTGCTCCTACAATTGATCCATTTTTCTGGGAACTGCAGATTCATGATTCAAACAAAGAATTGTTAGTGCACTTCAAAAAAGTCTTTCTATATTGAACATATCTGATCACTAACAGTTTAAATTACTAGGCTTACCTTGGAGAAGAGAATGCAACTGCTGCAATGGCTGATGAAGCACAGGCAGAGGCCATGTTGGGGGATTTTTTTCTTGAATGCAGTGAATAATTTGATGGTGTGTATGAAGAAGCTGATATTGTATGAAGAAGAAGAGGCTTATCTTGATGGATAAAGGGTGAATCTGTGATTGGCTGCTTGAATTGACATGTGGCAACCACAATCTAATATCTGCCTCCTCTGCCTTCACTTCCTTCAGTTTACCTGGAATAATCTAAATCTGGTGGTTCATATTCTTTGTTCAAATGGCCTCATATGCTTTACTGTCCCTTTCTGTGCTCTGTGCTGTGTAAGTTGAGATCTTCATTGGGGCATTTATGGCAATTCACCTACATGTGTTGACACTATAATTTTTATCAGAAAGAATAGACGGATTGCCATTTTTTTATACCGCTATCAATATATAGCCACCGTCTCAAAACTAATTAAGCTTTAGTCACTCTTTGAAACGAAAATAATATTTTGACAAAATAACCCTAGTTAAATACGAAAAAAGTTCCACTAAAGTGTGTTAGAGTTTGAAACTTTTATGAGTAAAGTTTGAAAACTCTTTACATTATTAAATTCTAGTACATTGTGCCGAAGTTTGGAGTTCAGAATTTATAGAAGTGAAACTCCAACACACTACGTTGGAGTACTAAACCAAATACCTAAAATTTCAGTTCATTTGCATTTCTTGTCCAATATTCTTCAGCGTGTCACAGACCTCACATACACAGACTTTTACACAGCATAATATATAGTCAGGGAGGAAATATAAAAGCCCTTTCAACTCCAGGTTTTGGAATTAATGTTATTACACTGTATTTGTAAAATAAATTATGAAATATAAATGAATATAAACAGTAATGAATATAAACAGAAATGACATAAACCAATTCGAGCCCACTGAATTCACAGTGTTTCCTTAAGGAATTTAATCCCCTCCTAATACCCAAGGTTATGGATTATTTCCTCCCAGGATAGAACGAATTACACACTGGTGTAGTGGTACTTCAAACCCCAGTGTTTCAGCGAACACAAAGTTCGGTAGCAAATCACACTTACTTTTTGCTTTGTTTTGATGCTAAAAGTATGCAGAAGAAGGAGAGGAAACTCAGAAAATTATAGTTAAAATTCTGAGCAGAATAATGTTGTATTTATAGCCAAAGTTGGGTCTCTTCAGAATGGCTGTTTATGCAAAACGCCCACAACATAAATGCCATTACATAAATGGCCATTTACTCAACAATAAAGAGGGAAAATAAAGAGGGAAAATTAAAGAGGGTAGTTACTTTTCTGTTACCAAAACAGAAAAACGGATTGGATTTAATATTAATATTTAATATTAATATTTTGTTATTAAAACAAATATTTAATAACATTTCTGTTAATATTTTACTATTAACAAATAAATTTGGTCCAAAAAGTTAATCAATCAATCGACCATTTGACCAAATCCAAATCCGAATCCGAATCCGAATCCGAATCCGAATCCGAATCCGAATCCGAAGCCGAAGCCGAAGCCGAAGCCGAAGCCGAAGCCGTAGCCGTAGCCGAAGCCGAAGCCGAAGCCGAGCCGAGCGAGCGACGACGACGACGACGCGAGGCTTGCCTTCTTCTCAACTCTTTAAGAGCTAGAAGAAGAGCAATTGCTTATATACCCATAAAAAACCTCTTCCTCTTCCAATATGGGACAATGCCCATTTGCCAAGGGGGGAAACTTAAAATTTCACTCAAAAATTTTATTTCCCTCCATTTCCCATTCACCCTCTTTTAAGTATTTAATATATTAATTAAATACCTTAAAAACCCAACAATCCCCCACATGAATGGGGAATGGCTATATCACGGAAGTATGCATGAAAAACTGTGTGATTCGCAAGTAAGGATTAATTGCATCTGGATAAGTAGGTTTCCCTTTGAACTTTCCGTAGTGAACTTATGTCGGATATACTCGATCAATCGGTAGATTTGATATCTTTGAACCGTCGAACTTTAGTGTATACCTAGACAACCACAAGTCACACAACCAACCCTTAACCGTCTTTGGTTCTCATTGTTGTGTTCGTTTCAGCCATGAACACCGCCTGGTTTCATAAGTGCGTAGAGAACTGGCCTTACAATGTTCTCCTTGAAGCGGCTAACACTTCACACTTACATAGGTGATTCCTAAACGTGTCATCCCGTAGATACACTATTTGATATACCCCGTATCAAATTTAGAAATCATTAAAAAGCCTTAATGCTTTATCCTTGGTACTGAACATTGTCTCATCACGAGAATGGACCAAAAGTTTAGTTGACAATGTTGAACCGTCATAAATGACTTTGTTTGATCTCCTTGAACCTAGATCTTGGGATCTCCAGTCTTCTAGGTAGAGTTACCGCCACTATGACTTGTTCTCGGCCACAGTCCCATTCCCCTTGATGACTTCTCAACTACCTCTCTAGTTAGGCCTTTTGTAAGTGGATCCGACACATTATCACTTGACTTTACATAGTCAATCGTGATAATTCCTCTAGAGAGTAATTGTCTAACGGTTTTATGTCTTCGTCGTATATGGCGAGACTTACCGTTATACATAACGCTCCCAGCCCTTCCAATTGCCGCTTGACTATCACAATGTATGCATATTGGTGCCAACGGTTTGGGCCAAAATGGAATATCTTCCAAGAAATTCCGGAGCCATTCAGCTTCTTCACCGGCTTTATCCAAGGCTATGAACTCAGCCTCCATTGTAGAGCGGGCAATACAAGTTTGTTTGGATGACTTCCAAGATACCGCTCCTCCACCAATAGTGAATACATATCCACTTGTGGACTTGGAATCAGTTGATCCGGTGATCCAATTTGCATCACAGTATCCCTCAATGACCGCAGGATATTTATTGTAGTGCAAAGCAAAGTCCTGGGTATGTACTAAATACCCCAAAACTCGTTTCATGGCCATCCAATGAGATTGGCCTGGATTGCTCGTATATCGACTCAATTTACTTATAGCACAAGCTATATCTGGTCGTGTACAATTCATGATGTACATTAAGCAACCCAACACACGAGCATAATCCAATTGTGATATGCTCTGGCCTTTGTTCTTTGCTAATGCAAGATTCACATCAATTGGAGTCTTTGCAACTTTAAAGCCCAAGTGCTTGAATTTTTCAAGTACTGTCTTAATATAATGAGATTGTGACAATGCTAGACCTTGAGAAGTCTTATGGATCTTAATTCCCAGAATTAAATCAGCAACTCCCAAGTCTTTCATATCAAACTTGCTAGTTAGCATACGCTTAGTAGCATTTATGTTGGCAATGTCATTACTCATTATGAGCATATCATCCACATATAAGCAAACAATGACTATGTGATTTGGAACATTTTTAATGTACACACATTTATCACATTCATTTATCTTAAATCCATTTGACAACATTGTTTGGTCAAATTTAGCATGCCATTGTTTGGGTGCTTGTTTTAATCCGTAAAGGGACTTAACAAGTCTACAGACCTTCTTTTCTTTACCTGGAACCACAAACCCTTCAGGTTGTTCCATGTAAATTTCTTCCTCCAACTCTCCATTTAAGAAGGCCGTCTTAACATCCATTTGATGAATTTCAAGACCATAAACTGCAGCTAACGCTACTAACGTTCGTATGGATGTAATTCTTGTAACTGGAGAGTATGTATCAAAATAGTCAAGACCTTCTCGTTGTCTATACCCTTTGACCACAAGTCTTGCCTTATACTTGTCAATAGTGCCATCATCTTTCATTTTCCTCTTAAAGATCCATTTAGAACCCAACGGTTTATTTCCAGGAGGAAGATCAACCAATTCCCATGTATGGTTGTTCAGTATGGATTCTATTTCACTATTGACCGCCTCTTTCCATAACAATGATTCCGAAGAAGACATAGCTTCTTTAAATGTTTGAGGCTCATTTTCCAATAAGAAAGTCACAAAATCTGGTCCAAATGAAGTAGACGTTCTTTGACGTTTACTACGTCTTGGATCCTCTTGGTTAAGTGTACTTTCTTTTGTTTCTTCCCGAGGTCGTTTAGATCCTTCACCAATCGACTCACATTCCTTTTTATACGGATATATATTTTCAAAGAACTCAGCATTATCTGATTCTATAACCGTATTATTATGAATGTCGGGATTTTCTGATTTATGAACCAGAAATCGATATGCTTTACTATTAGTCGCATATCCTATGAAAACACAATCAACGGTTTTCGGTCCTATTTTTACCCTTTTGGGTTTAGGAACTTGCACTTTTGCCAAACACCCCCACACTTTAAAATAATTCAAGTTGGGCTTCCTTCCTTTCCATTTTTCATATGGAATGGATTGTGTTTTGCTATGGGGTACTCGATTTAGTATTCGGCTAGCCGTAAGAATGGCTTCCCCCCACAAGTTCTGTGGCAAACCAGAACTTATCAATAATGCGTTCATCATCTCCTTTAATGAACGATTCTTTCTTTCTGCAATCCCATTGGATTGGGGCGTGTAAGGGGCCGTTGTTTGATGAATAATTCCATATTCTAAACATATTTGTTCAAAAGGAGATTCATATTCACCACCCCTATCACTTCTTATCATTTTGATTTTCTTATTAAGTTGCGTTTCAACTTCATTTTTGTATTGCTTGAATGCGTCTATTGCTTCATCTTTACTATTAAGTAAGTAAACATAGCAATATCGAGTACTATCGTCAATAAAAGTTATGAAATACTTTTTTCCACCGCGAGATGGTATTGACTTCATGTCACAAATATCTGTGTGAATTAAGTCTAAAGGATTTGAATTCCTTTCAACCGACTTATAAGGATGTTTAACATACTTAGATTCCACACATACTTGACATTTTGATTTGTCACATTCAAACTTGGGCAATACTTCCAAATTAATCATTTTCCGTAAGGTTTTATAATTGACATGACCCAAACGTATATGCCATAATTCATTTGACTCAAGTAAGTAAGACGAAGCTGAAATTTTATTATTATTTTCAACAACCATTACATTCAGCTTGAAAAGGCCCTCAGTGAGGTAACCTTTTCCTACAAACATTTCATTCTTACTTATTACAACCTTATCGGAAACAAAAACACATTTAAAACCATTCTTAACAAGAAGTCCAGTAGAGACTAAATTCTTCCTAATCTCGGGAACATGAAGGACGTTGTTCAAAGTCACCACTTTGCCGGAAGTCATTTTGAGAAATATCTTCCCACATCCTTCAATCTTCGCCTTTGAAGCATTTCCCATAGAAATCGTCTCATCGGGTCCAACAGGAGCATAAGAAGCAAAAGCTTCTCTAACAGCACAAACATGGCGAGTGGCTCCAGAATCAATCCACCACTCTTTAGGATTGCCCACCAAGTTGCATTCGGAAAGCATGGCACATAAATCATCAACATCATCATGCTTTTCAACCATGTTTGCTTGACCCTTCTTCTTGTCTTTCTTCGGAGCACGACACTCCGTAGATTTGTGTCCAGTTTTTCCACAGTTGTAGCAGTTTCCACTGAACCGCTTCTTGCTTGGGTTGTATTTCGGTCCAGAAGCCTTCTTTCTCTTTTTGTTCTCTTCAACAATATTTGCTCCCATTATTGTTGAATTTCCACGGCCTCTCTTTTCCGCAGCTTTGTTGTCCTCTTCGATTCTCAACCGAACAATGAGATCTTCAAGGGACATCTCCTTGCGTTTGTGTTTCAAGTAGTTTTTGAAGTCCTTCCACAAAGGAGGCAACTTCTCAATCATCGCTGCTACTTGAAATGCTTCATTGATAACAAGACCTTCAATGAAATTTCTATTAGTAAAAATACTAAGATTACTACTTTCAACATCAATATTAAATTGAGTTATACCTTCAGCAAGGAGATCGTGAATAATCACTTGCAATTCCTGGACTTGGGTAATAACAGACTTGCTATCTACCATTTTGTAGTCCAAAAACTTTGCAGCAACAAACTTTTTCAACCCGGCATCTTCGGTTTTGTATTTCTTTTCAAGCGCAGTCCACAGTTCCTTTGACGTTTCCACGCCACTGTAGACGTTATACAAACCATCCTCCAGCCCGCTTAGAATATAATTCTTGCACAAAAAATCTGAATGCTTCCATGCCTCAATTACGAGAAAGCGTTCAGTTTCTGGAGTTTCATCGGACAGCACAGGAACATCTTCCTTGATGAACTTCTGGAGACTTAGAGTAGTCAGATAGAAGAACATCTTTTGCTTCCAGCGCTTGAAATCAATCCCGGAAAATTTTTCGGGTTTCTCCGCCGGTGCCAATGCTGCCGGTGTCGTTCGGCTTGTTGACGCATTGGCAGTCACCATTGGAACCGCTTGGTTCTCATTCTCATTAGTCATTTCTGTAAAAGAATGACACAAACGTTAAAATCACGTAGATTTTAATAAAGTACAAAACCACAAAGGTTTTACTCTTCCAGAAACAGTAAGTACAAATACAAAAAATAAATTATTAAATTCCTTAAGCTTGTTATTACACTGTATTTGTAAAATAAATTATGGAAATATAAATGAATATAAACAGTAATGAATATAAACAGAAATGACATAAACCAATTCGAGCCCACTGAATTCACAGTGTTTCCTTAAGGAATTTAATCCCCTCCTAGTACCCAAGGTTATGGATTATTTCCTCCCAGGATAGAACGAATTACACACTGGTGTAGTGGTACTTCAAACCCCAGTGTTTCAGCGAACACACAGTTCGGTAGCAAATCACACTTACTTTTTGCTTTGTTTTGATGCTAAAAGGATGCAGAAGAAGGAGAGGAAACTCAGAAAATTGTAGTTAAAATTCTGAGCAGAATAATGTTGTATTTATAGCCAAAGTTGGGTCTCTTCAGAATGGCTGTTTATGCAAAACGCCCACAACATAAATGCCATTACATAAATGGCCATTTACTCAACAATAAAGAGGGAAAATAAAGAGGGAAAATTGAAGAGGGTAGTTACTTTTCTGTTACCAAAACAGAAAAACGGATTGGATTTAATATTAATATTTAATATTAATATTTTGTTATTAAAATAAATATTTAATAACATTTCTGTTAATATTTTACTATTAACAAATAAATTTGGTCCAAAAAGTTAATCAATCAATTGACCAAATTCGAAGCCGAAGCCGAAGCCGAAGCCGAGCGAGCGACGACGACGACGGCGCGAGGCTTGCCTTCTTCTCAACTCTTTAAGAGCTAGAAGAAGAGCAATTGCTTATATACCCATAAAAAACCTCTTCCTCTTCCAATATGGGACAATGCCCATTTGCCAAGGGGGGAAACTTAAAATTTCACTCAAAACTTTTATTTCCCTCCATTTTCCATTCACCCTCTTTTAAGTATTTAATATATTAATTAAATACCTTAAAAGCCCAACAATTAATATTTGTCCATTCTCCGAGGCAAATACAGAGTCGAAAACCCCTCAAGCAATGAAGAGGCCACGTCACTCCCCAGCCATAGCTGATAACTAGCTTCTCCACCAAGTAATTAATGGGCGCGAAGGAATGAAGACTAATCTTTTGAGCTACTACTGAAGCGAAACACAAATAAATTAAACGGAATCAGAAATCTTTTGCGCATTTTCTTGACAACTAATATAATTAAAGAAGGCTAAGGTAAGAAACGAACACATTTTCCTTTCACTCCCGTTCTTTATGTCATTTTAATTTTAAAATTTGTCCAAGATATTTGTCAGTTTAGAAAATAAGGTGTTAATTTTTCTTTTCAACTTCACCCTTACTGCTATAAGTAAGCGTATTGTAATGAATTAAATTTTACGAATTAGATTCTACAACTTTAACTTTAGATATGTTGACACGATCTCCTAAAAAGCTATCTACTTGTATATGGATCATTGGCTATGAATCATTATTTGTAACTATATTGATCAACTAGCTGTTATTCATACTGAATTCATGTACTTATCCTATAATTTGGAAGTATGAGCATAAAGTTCTTGCCTCGTCGAAGGAATAGTTTGAATCAACAACGAGTGATAACATGAACGCTAACTTCAAGTAATGATATTCAAGAATGAAGGAGATAACACGAACAATAACTTCAAATAATCATAATTAACAATGAAGAGGTAGTATGTAATAATAAAAGAGGCAACAAGTTCAACTAAAGCATGAGAGAAATTTATCAAGTAGGGTGTAGAACAAGTGTTAAGCAAGTCAATTAAGGCATCTAAGGATAGACTAACACAAATAAGCATAGATTAACTATGAGAATTTAGAACATGATATGGCATTTCAATTAAAGCATAGGAATAGTCTAAGTAGCCTAAACAGGTCAATTACCACGTACAACTCGTGTACCCTCTCCTCACCTTGCGTACACGGCTTTCACATAGCACAAATGAATTAATCAATACCAATCCTAAGGGGTAGTTCCCCCACACAAAGTTAGGCAAGATACTTACCTCAATTAGGCTAAATCAACACTCGAAAATAGCTTTTTCCTTAAAATTCGCCTCCACACGGCTCAAATATAACCAAAATCGACTTAATATCATCAAACAATGCTAGCGAAATCAATTGCAATAGATAAAGCTAAGATCTTTACACCTTTCTCAAAAAGTCAACAAAAATCAACTAGGGCCCGCCCGGTCAAAATCCTGGTCCAATGGTAGATTCCTACACCCATGACCCCACGAGTTCATATATGCGATTAGTTTCAAAAATCGAGTCAAATTCGACTCTCAGAACTCAATTTCTTATTTTTCAAAAAATTACGAAGTTTCACAAATTTTCACTTTGATTCACATGATTTTGATGTTAAAATCTAAGATACGTTGATGGAATATGGTTAGAAATAGATTAGAATCACTTACCCAAAGTTTGTAGGTGAAAATCCCCTCTCCAAATCACCTTCTACCGAGTCTAGTGATAAAAAATGAGAGAATGTTTCAAAAAATCCCGTCTCACAACACTTTAACCAGCTGCAGATGTCGCATTTGCGACAATGCGAACCCTCCCAATTGCGGCCAGGGCTCGCATTTTCGAACCTTGACAGCCTCATGCATCCTCGCAATTGCGAGAAAAGGCTTCGCAATTGCGAACTGGCCATCATTGCAAAAGCTAACTTTTGTTCGCAAATGCAAACCAAGTTAAAACCTTGATGCCTTCGCAAATGCGAAGGGGATGTCGAATTTGTGACATTTGACCCCCTACAGTCACCTTCGCAATTGCGAAGATGGTGCTCGCAATTGCGACATCAGAGCGCCGACACACCAACAATTCATTTTTAAGTTCGAAACCATTCCGATACATGTCTGGGACTCATCTGAACCCTCAAGGCTCCAAACCAAACATCCACACAAGTCTAAAAATATCATACGAACTCACTTGCGCGATCAAAAGATAACAATAACATCTAAAACTACGAATCGAACACTAAAACGCATGAATTTCAAAGTAAAGTTCAAGAATTTCTAAAGTTATAAGTAAACGTTCAAATCCTATCAAATCAACTCCAAACGACACCAAATTTTGTAGACAAGTTCTAAATACTATATCGGACCTGTTCCAAGTCCCAAAATCAAATTTTAATCTTGATAGCTAAAAGTCAACCTACGGTCAAACCTTTCAACTTCAAATTGCCAAATTTCGGCAAATCAACACAAATCGACCTACGGACTTCCAAAATTAATTCCGGGCATACGCCCAAGTCCGAAATCACAATACGAAGCTATCGGTGCGATAAAAACATAGTTCGGGGTCGTTTTCACAAAAGCAAAAGTTTGGTCAATATTTTTTAATTTAAACATCTAAGTCAAGAATCAAGGGTCCAAATCAACCGAAAAAATTTCCGGAATGAAACTTTCCAACTCCGCAAGTTATAAAACCATAAACACACATGTTTGAAGCAATAAAAGGGGTAACAGGTCGTAATTACACAAAGTGACCGATCGGGACATTACATTCTCCCCCTCTTAAAACAGATGTTTGTCCTCGAACGTGCATAAGGACATACCTGAAGTGGTGAATAGATGAGGATAACGACTCCGCATGTCGTGCTCGATCTCCCAGGTTGCCTCCTACACCGG
The DNA here is from genome assembly GCF_001879085.1 of Nicotiana attenuata. NCBI lineage: Eukaryota > Viridiplantae > Streptophyta > Magnoliopsida > Solanales > Solanaceae > Nicotiana > Nicotiana attenuata. The sequence goes on along the minus strand of NW_017670263.1, from coordinate 238,620 downwards.
ATGACCCCTGCATTGAACCTTCACTGAAGCAAATTCTTTTTTATCTCAACTTTCAGACCTGTCAGTTCAAGATAGCCACCGGCTCCTCAATATAAGTCAAATCCTCATCAAATTGGACTGTGCGAGGTCTAGAACATGAGACGGATCACCATCATACTTCCGAAGCATAGAAACATGGGACACCGGATGAACCATAGATGTCGGATAGTCCGATTTTATAATTATTATGGCATTTCATAGTCCGTTTTCGGAAGCCTCGAAGCATAGCTCGAAGTTTGACCCCGGGGCTCGGGGCAGTGCAAATCGGCGGCTATATTGGACAAGCGGGAAATTCCCAATAGGCATGTGGTTAAAGCTGACCAGGTCTACAAGAATAGTACAAGTCCGTACCGTGACATTAAATGGTTGTACCAACCGTTGATCTTTGTAATAAATGGTTGTACCAGCCGCATATCTTTGTAATAAATGCACCTGTACTGTGTTGGGATTCCCCCTCCTATATAAAGGGGATCCTTGTCATTTTTTGCACACATGATATTGAATACAAGAACAAGAACATTCTCTGCTCTCTAACATAAACATATTCTCCCTTGATTTTATTGCTTATATTTATTACATTGCTTACATTTATTGTGGTTCATCGATTGTTCTTCATTTATTACTCATCATTGACCATAAAGAGCCCTCATCAAAGCTCTTAGAACTGTTAGTCCTTCATTGGCTATACACAGTCCAACGCTTTAGCTTGACCTCGAACCCCCGTATAGGCTAGCTCGAGACCCCGACTCTCGGCCACTCGGTTTGCTTGTCACGCTATCTTCAAGCCCTTATCTTATTTTCTAGTCTCACACTTAGCATCTACTGCCTAACAACTAGCATAAAAATAAATCACGTATTTTTAGAACCACAAAATCAAAGCTAATTGTAATTACCATTTTCAAGGTAAACAGTTTGGCGCCCACCGTAGGGCTAGAAATAATAGTGATTGTTTTCGTGCTGGTTTACTAAATAACTCAAGTTATCCTTCACACTTTTTCTTGCCCAAGAATCTTTGATTTCAGGTCAAAATGTCTAACTCAGTGAATGTACATGAAAACAACGGTCCTGAGGGCCATGGAGAGAATGGTGTAGCTGTTCCAGGTATCGGTGTACCACCACGTAACCTTGAGGATGCACCAGAACCAATTCCCGTGGATGTGGTCTCGCGCAACGCCCAACACGTCGATATAAGCTCCCATACTAACAGAAGTATGCGCCAAGAAAACCAACAAGAAGCTCAGAAAACCCTAGCTTGGGAGGAACGAGAGGTTAGCCTTCACGTCATTTTTAAGATGTTGTAGGCACAACAGCTAGCGATTGCTCAACTGCAAAGCCACCAAAAAACTCCGAGCACAACAGCACCGGAAACGGCTCCTCGAGCCGAACAAGTACCAGAAAGATCAAGCAACAACGGGTCAGCAACCAACCCCGCTATGATAAAGATGCTCGAGGACCTCACAAAGAGGATTGAATCGGTCGAAAAGAAGATAGAAGCCAATGACAAAAAGGTGGAGACCTACAATTCAAGGGTCAATCAGATCTCACGCGCACCGCCGATTCTGAAGGGTGTAGATTCAAAGAAATTTTTACAAAAGCCATTCCCATCAAATGCTGCTCCAAAGCCCATCCCAAAGAAATTCAGAATGCCTAATCTCCCAAAGTACAATGGAACCACGGACCCCTACGAGCACATCACTGCTTACACTTGTGCTGTAAAGGGGAATGACCTGAAAGACGACGAGATTGAATCTGTCCTATTGAAGAAATTCGGAGAAACACTTTCAAAAGGGGCCATGATATGGTATCACAACCTAGCCCCGAATTCAATAGACTCATTTTCCATGCTGGCAGATTCTTTTATAAAGGCACACGCCGGTGCCATTAAGGTTACTACAAGAAAATTCGACGTCTTCAAAATCAAACAAAGAGAAAACGAGATGCTGCGGGAGTTTGTATCTCGCTTTCAAATGGAGCGAATGGAATTACCACCAGTCTCCGATAACTGGGTGGTGCGAGCCTTCACCCAAGGTTTGAACGAACGAAGCTCGGTAGCTTCAAAACAGCTAAAGCAGAACTTGGTTGAATATCCCACTATGACTTGGTTGGATGTCCACAACTGGTATCAATCAAAGATTAGGGTCGAGGGCGACCAACTAGGAACCCCCTCTAGCAGGCTCCTAGCAAAGGAACCGAGTCCAAACAAGGAAAGGTATCAGCCATACACTGAAGATCGAAGAAACCCCGCAAGGCGTAACATACCCCGAAGCGACCGAAGGGCAGATCGAGGTCAAAATCCTCGAGGACTCGTGAGCAGAGCCAGATTCGACATACACACGGGACCGATGGAGACACCTCGACTATCCCAATACAACTTCAACATCAATGTTTCGGACATCGTATCGGCCATAGGTAAAATCAAGACACCAGGTGGCCGAAACCCGTACAATTGGATCCATCACAAAGGAACCCCAACCTAGTGTGTGAATGTGGGGGCGTATCCCGAGAGCGACATCTTTGAGAACCTCCTCCTCGGGGACTCCATCTCGATCTTTAGAGATAATTGTGGCCTGGTGAAAAACATGGCGAGTATGGGTCTTGTCAGCACAACTATTGTGAAGCCACTTCTTCAGAAATTGTACCGGTGTGGGATGCAAAAGTTAGTCGATGATAGTGCCACCTCATTCCATGGAAAGCAAAAGGAATGAAGGGCCACACCAGGTTGAAGTTAAGAGGGATGAGCAGCGGTGTAAAGTTCACATATCTTCTGATACGGGAAGAATTCGGTGCCATTCTCTCGTTGTCTTGAGCCAACAATACCAATAATAACAACAACAACAACTCAGTATAATCCCACTTAGTGGGGAAAAGCTTTGGAAAAGGGAGCCATGACATAACTGATGAAGTTGCCGCCATATGACTTTATGGTCCCTGGTTTGAACCATAAAAATAAGTGATTAGAGAAAGAGATAGGAAAGGGAAGGGCTAAAAGTTGATGAAGAAGAAATGTGTGAAGTCTTTGTTCAGCCAAGCAGCCCCCTATTTAAAGAAGGCCAGTGAAGGTTCAACAGCACAAGTGGCCGACCAATGCTGACATACATTCACTGCTTTTGGGGAGATGAACCGGCGGTGCATTTAATGTTTTTGAGAAATGGACCGACGGGACATTTCGGTCACTTTAGGTGCCTAAGTCACGAACATGACGTCATCACGAGAGGTTAGGGAAATCGAGGTTTGAATCGTTTCTTATCATCTTATTCTAAGAAACGCAGGGACTCTGTATACGGTCAAAATCGAGGAGTACGATTTTGAAGTCTTAAATCAGGCTATAGGCCCGAGTCCGGGAAACTCGGAGTGGGTGTCGTATCCGGCTAAGGGACACCTACCTCGAGGAAGCTGATCGAATGCCTGGCACAGACTGCATCGAGGGCAGCATTGTCTCAAAGTCAATCAAGGAAGAGCGGGAATTTCTCAAGGACACGTGGATTTGGGCATTAATTATAGGATAAGGGTTGTAGGAAATTGTACATGCCCGTACTAAGCCGTTATACACTTGTACCAATAGAATTCTTTACCTTTATGAGCAAGGTACTGTATTGGGGTTTTCTGCTCCTATATAAAGGGGACCCCAATCATTTGGTAAAGATCAGATCATTCACTGCAATAGAACATTCTTATTCTTCTCTTGTTTAACGTGCTCAGCAGTTATTCTTCAGCTTTACTGCCTTTACTTTACTATTCATACTTTATCAGTTTTAGCTGACCTCGAAGTCCCTGGATAGACGAGCTCGAGGCCACTACCGTTCTGATAACATTAATTTGGTTCATTATTTCTTCTTACTTAAGGTCAATATTATTCATATAATCACTAGTATTAGAATATATCACGTATCTTTAAAACCACAAATTATCTTTAATTGTTACTTATATTTTTCGAGGTAAACAATTTTATTTGCCACAAGATTGAAAATTTCGCAAGAAATTGTCCCCAATCGAGGAAATCTGTCAAACTCTTGCAAGAAATTGAATATTACACTAGCATACATCTCGGAAAAGAAGAAGACCTCGAGTCCATATTCTCCATGGACGATGAACCCACTGAAGAAACCTTATTCTTCTTGATATATACAAAGATCATGGTGATGAAAACTATCAAATTTTAGAACCAGTTTCTAAAGCCCAGGAAGAGATCAACGCTCTCATAGTCATCCCTCAAGTGGAACTCAAGGTTTATTCATCCAAATGGGATAAACCAACTCGAGTAATTGCTTTCATTGACACTGAAGATGCTTGTTCACTCATGAATCATGTTGTTCTTCCTGAAGATCAATGGGTGCCACACTTTAAGGATTTCAACACTGCATCAAATGGAATCTTGACTACCACCGTCATCACAAAGCACCCAGTCACGATTGAGTTCTTTGATGGAAATCGTCTACTTTTGTTGTTGTTGGAAGAATTGGAAAAGTGAAGTTCCTGGCAGACAAATTTCATATTGTAAATTTTCAAACCTTAGTTCCAAGGCTTCGATTAGTCTTGCATGGTGAGACGATGTCTGCTCCACTTTTTTCTTAATTATTTCCACTTTTCTCATCATTTTGTTTTGTGTATGGGCCATGTTCTTTATGGTGTCGCCAATGTTGTTCAGCACTTTTTTTTGGCAGATGAAATTTTTTGATTGCCAGTTCATTGTTGCTTCGATAGCACTTGTTGGGGGTTTTTCTCCAGTAGGTAGCACTATGTTTTTCTTGGGAATTTTTGGAGCGTGGCTTATACCCTCTTTTTCAAAAGGTTAAAGTGAAGGAAAATCTTGGGCATGACTAGAGCTTGAAGGGCTTAACATGAATATTTGTGGTTGTGTGGACTTTTGGGTTGATGACGTTTTACGCTCAGGTGGATTTTTGGAATCTGGAGTATGAGCTGATGGTGATTTGGGTTTAGGTGTGGTTTCACTATCTTCCTAGCTTGTAGTGAATTTTTCTGGTAATTTTGGCCATTCTTGGGGTTTGTAACTGACAAGAAATTCATATTTACCCGGACGCCTGAATAAGCAAATTGATGGGTCTTTATTTTCATATTTGGCTTGAAATTGTTTTTCAGTGGTTTTCCTTTTTTTCTTGCATTTTGGTTTGATCTCGTTGAGGCCAAATCTTTCCCAATGACGCAAGTAGTGTTCATCAGTTTCTCCCATTAGATCTTCCAAACAGTCTGGACAGTTTAGCCTCACCTGAAGTTATCCGCTACTTATGACAGTACCCGATCCAAAGAAGATCCTTCTTCGAAACGTACAACAGTTCTTATAACAACTTCGTCGGTTTCGTTCGTCATTGGATCTAGAACTACACACGGCCTGATTCTCGTAATACCTGGGATATGTAGGCAACTTAGAAACCAAGGTTTGACCCCCATTTTTTGTAAAATACCTCATCCTCGTTCATTCAGACAAAATTTGTTATTATTTTCTTCACCTGATGATTCTTTCTTCATTCCCGGGTAAATGGAGCAGTTGTTGATACCCAATTTTGCCCTCATATTTTATAAAGTGCATCATATACTTCCAAAATAGCATTTTGCACTATTACCCAACTAATATGGGTCATATAAGTAATTTTTATAATTTTCAAAGCTTTTAAATTGATTTCTTGCAATTTTTATTATTCAATATTTACTAGTTATTTCCCAAATTATTTTGAGTAATTCAAACTGATTATTTACCCACAATCATGTTTTATAATATTTTACTTTATTTTTTTCATTTTCTATACTATTTATATATTTTTACCTTAATAGCCTATACTTTTTAATTAATTGCGTCTATTATTTTATTCGGGACAAAATAACTTCTTTATATTTTTACAATCTTTAGATAATATTTTCTAAAATATTTAGCAGCATAAATAATATTTTTATATTTATTTGTCTAATTTGTTAATTTATTTTTTCTTTAATTCCATTTGTTTTAAAATCTAGCCCAAACCAGGCCAATTTTTAGACTATTCACCAGCCCCGATCCCCCAAACCCTTGGCCCAATTACCCCAGCCCAAATCAAACGACCCCTGTGACCAACCCGATCGGAACCCATTCAAAATAACCCTTCTTGCTTCCCCTTTGATCCTGGACGTTGATCTTAAATGATCAATGGCCAATAATAAACCTACCCGCCTCCTTATATCTCCATAATCTAAACCCTAAGACATTTTTCCCCATCAGCCGCCCCTAAAGCACTCAACTCAAATCAAAACCCCAAAGCACCAACAAATCCGCTCTCCTCTCCTCTCGTTTTCTCTCTAGGAATGGCAACCTAGAGGCGGTCGTGGCTGCCAACGCCTCTCCCTAGCCTTTGGCGTGGAAGAGCTCATTCCAAATGCTAAAAATCCAAACCCTAACCCTACTATTCCAATCTCATACGCAATTTAATTAATAACCATCTTGGAGTTAAGGGAAATTGTTCTACTACATTACCAGTGCCAACACAAATGTTAATCAGGTTCGAGCAATATGAGGACTTTGTATTATCTTTGTCCAGACCAGTTGGATATTTTACGTACAAGGGTGAAGAACATCAATATAGGGAATTCCCATGGTCCATTTGATTCAATCCAAAGGAAGAAACAGCCATGGCTGTCGTGTGCATTTCGTTACCAAACCTTGCGTCAGATTTATTTGCCAGGAGAGCTTTGTTGTCTATAGCTTCAGCTGTAGGCACCCCGATTGCAATTGATAAGGCTACTCAAACTCGCTCAAGACCTAGCACTGCTAGGGTTAGAATAATACTAGACCTATCAGATAATCTTCCCAAAAGAGTTCGTTTGCAACATGTTGAGAATAAAACTGGTAAGGTTTTGGAGGTTTTCCAGGAGGTTGTTTATGATTATATACCTGCATATTGTAATTTTTGAAATCTCCAAGGGAATGATGAAGAGCTATGTCGTTTGCTCGCGAAAAAAATATCAAAAAGAAAAATAGCAGAGGATCATGAACTGGACGTTGTTGGAGAAAAAATATCAAGAAGATTTAAGACAAATTTTGAATGAGAAGAGAGGCTTGGGCAATGGTGATCAAAGAACTGCTCAGAATAATAATTCTATGGCTATAGTTTATGTTCAAAAAGCTGGGCTGTTGACTAGGGACCAACAGAAAAACCTGGATGCTTGGCAAGATCGTGAACTGTTGAAAAAACCTGTTGTTATTGATGCTGCAAAACGTGCAACTGATGTCCCTGCTGCTATAGCTTTTGGCAGGGCTTCATAAGGCTTTGAATACAGCTTTACAAACTAATACTAAGGATGGTAGGGTATGTAGGCAGCTGGTGATCGAACAGCTGGTGAACCAACTAATGAATCAGCATTAGCACTGTTAGGACCGGACAAAGATGGAGAAGAACCAGTTGCTGCTACAGTTACATTAAAGGCAACTGATGATCGACCAAATTTTCAGATTGATAAACCTACTGTTGCACCTGTTGATAAACCTACTGCTATTGATCAAGCTGAAAAACCTACTGCTGTTGATCAAGCTGAATCTACTGCACAAATTGAGAAGGTAAAAGATGATACGGCAGCTGGTGATATAACTACTATGGGGCAAGATAATGTAGGTGTTGGGGCATTAGAGTGTGCACCTTCATCAGGAGCTAAGGTTGTCAATGTAGAGGCTGCACCCGGGTGTTTGACATCTACTGGCGCATTGACTACAAAGGTAGATCGAGCTACACCTAATGTCGGGCTTTCAATGGCTAAAGGTGTTGGGCAGGCAAAGAAATCTGCTACAAATTCTAGCAACACTGATACAAATAGCAATGACTGGATAGTGGTGAATCGTACACCCAGCAAGAAGCAATCTCCAGGCCTTCAAAATCAGATTTTATTATCAAAGACCATTGGTGTTTCAAACTCCTTTGATGCTTTGGTGAATGAGCCTGAGCATGATGTGAAGGAGGCTGGGAATACGATGCAACAGATTGGTGATGAGTCAAGGCTAATAACTGGAAGAACCAACTCTTCAGGTAGTCGAGTACAACAGCAAACTTCAAATGAAATAGGTGCTCGATTACATGGTTCAACAGAAATAGTTTTCGTTGGTGCTCAACTTGAGATCGGAACTGTTGATGATCACATTGGTGAGGTTAGTCAAGTACCTACTATAGCTACACCAAGTCTCCATATTTCCATCCGGAATTAGCTAAAATGGTAAAGGATGCCCAGACAACTATGTTGATGAATACAACTCCAAAGATTAAGGCACCTCTTGTCACGCTGTCCCCTCCCAATCTATGGAGTCTTTTGGTGAGCATGCAAATGATTCTGGGCAGTAGCTACTGTCAACGGGCAACAATCAACAACCAAACACAGTTATGGTTTCAATCTCTCAAGCATCCACAAATGAGTTAAATAGTTCTAAGGATCAACAAGGTGCGACGAGTGCAATTGTTGTTAATCGCAAGACTTGGTCTGACCAAGTTGAAGAGGAGGAAGAAGATTATACAGATAGCATCCAAGATGATAGTGACAATAAGGCAGCTCAATTTTCAGCAACTCCTGCATCAAAGGACGAGGCAGCAAAGGTGCAAAATGAGCATGTTTCTAACTCTACGGATAGTGTGACAAGGAGGAGAGGATTAAGTCCAAATTCTCCTATTTTTTTACCACTCGGGCAGCAGCAAATTGTAGCAGCTACATCAAAACATGACCCTAATATGAAGGATCTATCTATTGGAAACATGGCAAGCACAAGTTCACCCATTGCAAGGTACAATTTGACTCCTAAAAATATCCTTCATGCTCTTGTTACTCATGATATGGATACTTTGAATTCTCTTGATAAGAAGGCAGTAGCTACTATCTCTAAGTCTACTGGATAATGGCCAAGAGTCATGAGACAGGAGCTTTAGTATCCGGATTTAATCCTACTGAAGCTTTTGGTGTGGATATGGGGCATGATTTTTATGAAGAGGGGGAAGAGGAAGAACTCCTAGATGCAAGATTTGCCAATGTAGCTAGGGAAGGAGATCTCTCATCAAGACATCTTAGAAGTGGATCCAACAAAAGCAAGAACAAGGCACATGAGAGGCAACATAGTTGGGATGGCAAGGTCACACAAGAAGTTATCATCATGAAACTTCCAATGTGAGTTGCAAAGCAAAAGGAGGATGCCCCTACCACCTCCACAAGGTCCAATAGATCAAAGAAGAAATGAAGAAGTTTGAAGACATTTTGAAGAGGGTAGATGAAGAAGACAAGGTTTTACAAGTTGAAGAGTTCACAAGATTAGAGAAGAAAGGGCAAGACTCGTATTTTTATGTCATTCTATTTTACCATTTTATTAGCATCAACATATGTAATATCATCCTAGAGTATGTTATAAACTATATGATGATCATCGAGTGCTTAGTTCGAAGTAATTCTTATTTTTTACATGCTTGCTAGTAGATGAGGTTGTTCATGCCTCAATAGGAATTGTAAGGTAAGGTCTAGCTCAGTAAGTATTTTCTATATGTCCTATGCCTTCGGGAATAATCCAAACGGCTATGAGATCATTCTCCCTCATGAGACTTTGTCGGAAGCCACATCATGAGGCTGCCATCATAAGGCAATGGAGGCGCATAGGGATGATTATATAGCCAAGGCAATAGAGGCAACACTACTGTAGCTTTTGCCCCGCTTACTTGTACTCTTCCTTTGTGGGTTTTATTTTTATTATTAATAAAAATAGCTACTAGGCAGCCTGCCTAGTAGTATAATTTGCTAAAAAGCACTCTCAACTCTCCCCTTCTCTTTTTTGAGAAACCCTAGCAGCCGCCTCCTATTTTCTCTCTAATTCCGACCTAAACATGGAATCAATCCATGATTCACTTACCTATTTCGTGGTTCTTTGCTATTGTATACGCGGCTGTGGTGTTACTTAGTTCTTGCCCTATTTTGCCAAAAACTATCTTCCAATAACCGACTTGATTGACTCTAATTCTGTGAAGATCTGGATGATGCTTTATCTATATACATCCTACAATGAATGATTCTTGATTATTGGTTTGATCTACAGTCGTTGGACCCAAGCTAGGGTTTGAATTTCTTGTATCTCTTTTACCGGCTCCGTCACTGATGCATGTGATCTTTTATTTCCTTTTTGTGTTTGATTGATTATTTTCCCATGTTTGTCTGTTCAAATCGACCACTATATAAACCCCTTCCCCTATTCCCCTAAAATGGACCTTAATCACTACTCTCCCTCACACTCACTCACTCGATATTGTTATGAAACTATTGGTTGTTGGATGGTTAAAAGCCAAGGCCATCAAAATTTGCTTTATCATTCCAATTCTTTATTTATATTATTATCTTTCTACATTCTTTTCAGCATAATTGTTACATGTCTTGTTGAATCTATGACACTGACATGTAATGAGATAACGCAACATGAGGAGAGAGATTCAGAAGATCGGGAAAATTATGTAATACCCGAGGAAATTGTCAAAGAAGTAGAGGATTTTGAGAACAAACCCAAGTCCAATCTGGAAGAAACTGAGGCAGTTAACTTATGGGATTCTGAAACAGCCAGAGAAACTCGCATTAGCATTCATTTGTCAAGATCAGAGAAGGAAGAGTATATCCAATTCCTAAAAGAATATAAGGATATTTTTGCATGGTCCTACGACGACATGACAGGGTTGAGCACATCCATAGTGGCCCACAAGCTACCTACCAATCCTATGTGTCCGCTAGTAAAGTAGAAACTCAGAAAATTCAAACCATACATGAGTTTGAAGATAAAAAAAGGAATCTACCAAGAAAATAAAAGCCAAGGTCCTTCGCCGTGTCGAGTACCCAACCTGGCTATCCAACATTATGCCGGTATCAAAGAAGGATGGGAATGTCAGGGTGTGTGTTGGTTATCGAGATCTGAATAGAGCAAGTCCTAAGGATGATTTCCTACTACCCAATATACACATATTGATCTATAACTGCACCAATCAGGAACTCCAATCCTTTGTTTATTTCTTCGCAGGGTACCACCTGAATTGGATGACAAAGAGGATGCAGAAAAGACAGCCTTCATCACGGCGTGGGGAATATACCGCTACAAGATGATGTTGTTTCGTTTGAAGAACGCCAAGCTAACCTACATGAGGGCCATGACTATTCTCTTCCATGATATGATACACAAGGAAATAGAAGTGTATGTGGATGATATCATCATAAAGTCTAAGAAGAGTTCGCATTCACATAGCAGACCAGAGAAAGTTTTCCGATGGACTACGAAACTTCAATCTGATGTTGAATCCTGTAAAATGTGGTTTTTGAGTCCCTGCCGAGAAGTTGCTAGGTTTCATCATCAGTCGCCGCGACGTTGAGTTGGACTCGTCAAAAATCAAAGCTATTTAGGATCTGCCGCCACCAAAGAACAAGAGGTATGTATTGAGTTTCTTAGGCTCTCTTAATTATACCAGCCCTTTTATAGCACAGTCGACGGTAATATGTTAGCCAATATTCAAGATGCTGAGGAAGGATGCTGCGACGAGTTAGACTGAAGAGTGTTAGAAGGCTTTCAATACAAACAAGGAGTATCTGTCTAAACCGCTTGTGTTCGTCCCACCTGAACCCGGGAGACCTCTACTATTGTACCTGTCCATATTGGATGGATCCTGTGGTTGTGTTTTGGGACAACATGATAAAACCGGAAGAAAAGAGCAAGTGATATACTATTTGAGCAAGAAATTCACGCCTTACGACGCTCAATATTCTTTGTTGGAACGTACTAGTTGCGCCCTGACATGGATAGCCCAAAAGATGAGACATTATTCTGCACATACACCACATACCTCATATCGGGAATGGATCCGACCAAATAAATCTTTCAGAAACCTATGCCTACGGGCAAGCTAGCAAAACGGCAAATACTACTAAGTGAGTTCGACATCATCAGTGTGACCCAAAAGGCAATCAAGGGCCAAGTGTTGGCTGATCACTTGTCATAGAACCCCGTGGACAGAGAATACGAAAAATTGAAGACGTATTTTCCTGACGAGGAGGTATCTTTCGTAGGGGAGGACATTGCTGAAGCATACAACGGTTGGAGGGTTGTTTTGACGGAGCCGCAAACTTCAATGGAGTGGGCATTAGAGATGTCTTAGTATAAAAAATCGGTCAACATTATCCGGTATCGGCCAAGTTCAGGTTCCCATGCACCAACAATTTGGCGAAATAAGAGACTTGTATCTTGGGGCTTAGATTGGCCATCGACATGAATATTTAGAAATTGCTGGTAATCAGAGAATCAGATTTGCAAATACATCAGGTATTCGGAGAATGGGCCACCAAGAACACTATGATATTGCCATACCTACACCACATGCAAGATTTGATTAAGAGGTTCACAAAGATAGAGTTCAAACATGTTCCTAGAATCAATTCCTTGTGTAGTTCGCTTATATAAGTCCCTGTGTAGTTTGTATGTTTGTTAGTTTGGCATCCTAGTGGGCAAGTAGGGTCTACATTTTTGAGCGTGGATTTGTTGGATCTTATATGTTTTTGGATCTGGGTATGGGATTTATGACATGTTCTAATGCTTTGGGTGAGCCTGAGGTTTTAGTATTTTGTTTGTACGAAGAATGAGGCTGTAGAAGGCCCAAAAGTGTCAGTGGGTTGTTTATGTGGGCCTGTAATTGTTATTGGGACTGCATTTGTTTCAATTTATAATTTAGGCATATTTGAGCTTGTATTCTTTCATTTGGGCATGTAATAATTTGTAATAACCAGTTGGGAATTAATGAAAGCTAGGGGGGCTAGGATATTTTATCTTCGCATGGATGGGTAGAAAGTATGTATATAAGGCCTTAATTTTTTTTTCTTGCCATTATATGTGATATGTGTTATTGTGCTTGCTTTAGGGATAATATAATATATTAACTTGCAAATATTAGGTAATATGCCTATAGGAACTAAAACAAGATTTGTTGGTCGTTAGACCTAGAAACCATACCTATTGGACCTCAATTTGAATAATTAAAATTGTCGTTGATGCTATTCCTATCATACTGCCTGCCTAGACAATATGCCTATAGGGGTAAATAAAACGAGTATGTGTTTTTAACTATTTGATGTCCATATACCAACTGCTTAGAGAGCATGCCTATTGGATGTTACTACTCGCCTAGAAAACATACCTATAGGACAAAAATGAATAATCCAGCCCCTTTATTAGCTTCACTATCAAAATGCAAATCATGTAGACCATGTTTATAGGGTGTTGTCACTCACCTAGAAATCATGTCTACATGATCTTTAATAGAATTGTGTATCAAATCAAGCGATTTGTCAAGGCAATCTGCCCGGAAAAATGCTGCCTAAAGAACTTTATGCCAACTTTCAAATCGTTCAATCACATAGAAATCATGCCCATGGGTCTTGAACAATTCAATACATCCCTGAATCAAGGCCTGCCTACCTGCTGTTGACCACCTAATAATATAGATGTCGCTCGTAATTGTCCGCCTACTTGCCTGCGTGCATCTGTGTCTATATGTGGAGGCCAACTTGAGCCTTTAAGTGGATTATATGTAGTCTTGATTGTTTTGACTGTGCTACTAGCTTTATCATTTTGGGCAGCCTAAGGAAGTCTAGAACTACCAAAGTAGTAGGTCCAAATCCTCCTGAACCATAGGCATGGGACAGGTAAAGTATGCATAGGACACGTTTTAGAACTGAATTAGAACGCTTTTAGGTAAAAAACTTCAAGATAGTAATTGGGTAGCAGAAGAAGATACTCTGTGCCCGCTGAATAATATGAGAAACCCTTACACTTAAGAGAGTTGCGAAGTATTATTTATGTTGCACGGGGTGATCTATTTGGTTAAAATACTTAGGATCCCCCCCCCCTCCATAGTTACTATATATACACCTATTTATGCAAACTTAGATCAAACTAGGACATATCTTGTAATATTCAAAGGCTGTATCAATTATTTATGTGTAACCATTTCTTTCTCTTTAATACTTGTTTTATCTTATAATTGGATGTTTGGACTCCTTATTACAATTTACATGATCACATAGGGTAACTATAATTCAGTAATCTCCACATAGCATAAAATTTGGTCGGCACCCAAGTTGTGGACCTCGAAGAATGCCTAACACCTTTTCTTTGAGGTAATGTGAGCCCTTACCCGATCTTTGGTAATACGGACTTGTTAAAATAGAGTTATTTGCAAATAGGTGCCCTAACGCACCTTAAAATCGTTAGGTGGGGACTCTTCTCTTTTAACACTCATTTAAAAGATTTGTCACGTGTCAAATCCCGATTTCGCGAGAAAACAGAGCACGATAGCATGGCGACTCCGCTGGGGATATACTCACGCTCTTTACATAAAGAATTTTCTCTTGTGTGGATTGTTGGATTATTTGACTTCTTTCATGTACATCCCTCTTCCTACCCCTTTATTTGCTTGATATTGCTATATCATGGACCTCCCATCCCTATCTCCCTTGTTTGCTTTATCTAATTATGTTCCCTAAATTTTGTGAACTATGCTAACTTCTTCCCTTTGTCTTTTTCTTTTCCCTTCTTTCTCTTGTTTATTTTATCGCAATATTTACTAATCTTATGTGCTTTCACCATGCAAAATACTTGGCTACATGTTATTAATTTTCTCACAAGCATGCATTCAACTCATACTCCACTCGTGCCTATTATCAACATAGCGGCGCTTCTTGAGTGTTCGCGCTTTCCTAAAGTTAACCTTTTTAAACCGGAAAGGCTTATTAGCAGTAGATTAGTCGATCAACGGTACGGTCAACGGTCCCGTTCCTTTCCCTCTCAAGCTGAGTATCAGTTTAGACCCTCTTATAAACCCCACTCTGATTTAAATGTACATACATCATGTTAAAACCTAGTATGGATCAAAACGTTAATGACGCATTATACCATTTAGATAAGCGTTGTCAAAAGTCTAAGGAAATTTCCACAATCCCAAAGGACACAATCATGTTATGTGCATTACTTGGAGAAAATGTGCCAACAAGTTAACCGTTGTCGCGTAAATAATCAAATCTGGAGGGGGAAGTGGCTAACCTTTTTATTTAATTGCAGAAAATGAGGCATGAAATTCCCAGGTTTTGCATGGTCCAAAATATCCCACCTTTGCTGATTGACTAGTGAAACAACCTTGCGATATGTGATAGAAACCACCTAAGAAAGGTATTGGGTAATTTGTCGTCTTTGTTTAATATCCGTCCAAACAAAGAATTAATTGAGGTAGCCACCATGTTCTGGGATGAAATGAGAGATGTCTTCCGTTTCGACAACATAGAGATGACTCCTCTTTTAGAAGAAATTAGGGGTTTCACCAAACATCCATAGGATAGTCCGGGTCTGTTGGTGCCAGAAAATCGTAGTCAACGGGGTTTTCTGAAAATGCAAGGGTTCAAAAAGAATGACGAGTTGGGTTGCTTCATGAAATCCTACATTCCTTTAGAGTTTCTCTATGAACGATATGGACATAGCAAATTATACCGTTTGCATCATGAGGAGTTGGCTATCACGTCTTTGGGATGGGTTCATCGTCGAGTTTATGTATTCATAGTCTGCTTTCTAGGTTCACTAATTTTTCCAATGCAATGAGGCAAAATTCACACTCATTTGGCCATGGTCGCAAGGATCGTAATGGAAGGGATTAAGGGACAAAAGTACAGTATCATTCCTATGATACTAGCTGAGATGTATCGAGCCTTGGATCAGTCATGGGTTTCGACATTTTAAAAGGGTCGCAATCTTCTACTACAGGTTTGGATGCTAGAGCATTTTCAAAGGGAAACTACCATCTGGACCTCTTGCGTAGACCATTGAACGACTATATCGCCAGTCATCATCCAAAGAAGATGGAGTTTTCTCCGGATAGGTTTGCAAAGCCTAGGAATGCTGAAGGGTGGGTACGCTTCTTCAGTAATCTGACTGACGAACAAGTACATTGGATGTTTGAGTGATTTCGCAGTAACAGAGTTCATAATTAGGTCCAAAGGGACCACTCATTTGGTGTTTATAAGGTTACGAGGCATCTACCCTTACGCTCCTATAAAGGTAATAAGGCAAGCTAGGAGGAAGCGGGTCATATCTCGGATTTTTAATATGATTCAGTATAAGGTAGACTTAAAGAGGACGTTATTCCATTCAAGTTTGAGGCCCAACACATATGGAACAAAAAGATCATTTTAAATGGAGAGACTATCGAGCCAGAAAAGTACCATGTCGGGCTTATGTAGTACTACCTTTCATGGCTAGAGGACGGCATAATTAGGGACATCAAACTGGGAGTCAATCTGAAAGACAGGATTATAGATGTGGTGGTCGAGGCTCAGGTAAAGTACAAGAGACTACACAAATGAGTGTTTCAATCTGAGTCCAAGCATTTGGAACAAAATAAGATATACATGGAGGCAATAAAAGAATGTAAAGAGATTGCAAATAAGTCGACAGAAAGGCTAGAACACTTAGAGCACGGGTTGATGGAGCTGGAAGGAAAGATGAGGAAGAGGCTTTGGGACTGCCAAGGTATCGTCTACGACGAAGGAGGAAAGCTGGCGATGTCATACTTGCTACTCGACATGCGTGACCTTGGGAGTGTGATTGATGGAGCCAAAAGGGCAAAGCATGGAGAAGGTCCTCTAGGGACCAAATAGATTAGGAGGAAATTTTCTCTACTGCTTGCTAATTACATTTCGTTAGATTCAATGTAATAAGGCTTTATGCCATTAGTGATTTTATATTATTATTTCGATTTCGTACATATTGGTTTGAATTATTCTTTGCACTAACGGAATAAGGAAACGTTGGAATAAATTTTCTCCTAGTCTAATTGTCGCTTAGGCCTACCTCGGGCATAATGAGGTAAATAGGACGCGAACTACTGTATGCCTTACATGCTACTTACTTAAATATTGCAAACACTCGTTTGTTTCGTCTTACTTACTTTGCTACCTTTTGTTTTTCTTTCTTCTCATTATTCCCATTCCCAAAGGTTGGTTCGTGCATTTTGGCATCATCAGCATATCACACCAGATCCAGAGGTCCTCCACCTAACGACATCAAAAGCAAAGGCAAAGGAAGGATGGTAGATTTGAGTGGTAACTGAAAAGACTATGCTACTATAGCAGAGAATGTAGAGATTTCAGATAGAAAAAGTACGCCAGGACAAAATTAATTGGTTCTACAGTTAGAGTAGAAAATTTTTGGAGATACAAGGTGAACTCGAGCAGGTCCGAGATCTTGCCAACCTCTCCTTTATTTTGAGTGTCCCTGACATCAACCATCAGAACACCACCGCCCGAAACCAAACGCCACCCCAAAACACATAACCCCAAAATCCACCTCCCTTAGTTCAACAAAATCCTCCCGCAATGCATCAATACCACAACCCTACACCCCCTCAAAACCTTAACCCTCCACCGTTACAAGCTCCTCAGTAACACCACCATAATACAACCCAGTATCCGCAAACCACAACCTATCATACCCCCTAAGAACATGCCAAAACCTACCCCCCATCCACCTCAAACCTCAATCAATGATCACCCATACACTCATGTCCCAGGAACACACCAAGGCAACCCGATGTACGTAGAGACCCTACCATACACCCCACAGCAAACACTATACATACCCAAACCTACCGAGAAGGAACTGCTCACCCAGAACATGGCTGAAGAGTTAAAGAAGTTGACTAAAAGAGTCCAGAGTGCTGAAAGGTGGAAAGGGTGTTGAAAGACTGAATTATGAAGATTTGTGTATCCGGCCAGACATGGAGCTACCAGATGGTTACAAACCTCCTAGGTTTGAGATGTTCAATGGCACCAGTGATCCAATGTGCATTTGAGGACTTACTGTGATAAACATGTGGGAGTGGGCAAGAACGAGCAAATCCGCATGAAGCTGTTCATGTGAAGTCTCACTTGGGACGCTTTATCTTGGTACATCAGTGAGAATCCAAAGAAGTGGTCCAACTAGGTTAGTATGGTATCCAATTTCGTGGACAGATTCATGTTCAAGACAAAAAATGCGCCAGATATTTTCTATATACAGAACCTCAAGAAGAAGCCAACAGAGACCTTCCATGAGTATGCTACCCACTGGAGATCAAATGCCGCCAAGGTGAGGCCACCACTAGAAGAGGAACAAATGAACAAGTTTTTCGTCAGAGCTAAAGATCCACAGTACTATCAGATATTGATGGATATAGAGAATCACAAATTCTCTGACATCAACAAGTTGGGAGAAAGAATAGAGGAGGGCATCAAGAGTGGTATGGATACTAACTTTGAAGCACTGCAAGCCACCAACAAAGCCTTACAATCTGGGGGCATTTCTAAGAAGAAGGAAGTGGGTGCCGTAATTGTAGCCCAAGGCCCTAAGTCTTCCCTTACCTACCAGACACCTCCACCAACTTATCAACCCTTACCTCCAAAGTACTATTACACCGCCACCACCTACCAGACCTACAATACCCAGCCAATATACTACCATTCATCTCCCCCTGCACATCAAAACTACCCAAAACCCCGACAAAACTTCGACCGCAGAACTCCTAGACAATACAGCCCTATTGCCGAGCCCATGGCCCAATAATACGAGAGACTGAAGGCCGCAGATTATGTAACTCCCATTCATGCAGCTGGTATTCAAAACCCTTTTCAGTGGGTCAACCCCAACAAGACTTGTGCCTATCAATCAGGCATGAAGGGACATCCTATCGATGAATGTCGCATGTTGAAAGATAAAATCTAGACACTGATTGACACCAAGGTTATACATGCGAAGGAGTCCGCACCGAATGTCTGCAGTAACCTCCTTCTTGATCATAAGGGTGAAGGATTGAATGTGATAGAGACTGATGAAGAATGGGACCAAAAAGGATCCATCGGTCTTATCCGAGAAGGAGACGCTCCCAAAACATCTCCAGTCACCCTCTCGCTGATTGTGGTACGGATCAAGGCAACGTTAGAGGTCGAGGTAGCTACACCCTTCACTGTGATGGTAGCTCCATCACTGTCCTACAAGTCTGATGTTGTTCCATGGGATTAAGTAGCGGAGATAAGGAGAAAAGGAAAAGACAAGATGGAAGAGACTGATGCCGTCCAGGGATGACCAGAACTGGCAGGGTCTACACGCCGAAAAATCATGGAAGAACGAGTAAGGAAGCTATAACAAAACCACCTGTTGTGGAGACCGGTGCTAATGATCTGTGGATGAAGGCACATGCGAGGGAGTACTCTATTGTTGATCACCTAAACAAGACTTCCTCCCAAATATCCATCCTGTCACTAGTACAAAATTCAAACGCACACAAGAACACCTAGATGAAGGTGTTGAAAATTCAGATGCACACAAGAACGCCTTGATGAAGGTGTTGAGTGAAGCTTTTGTACATGTTGGTATCACTAGTGGAGAAATGGCCAACATGGTGGGACGTGTGCTGGAGAGTCATAAGATCACTTTCCATGAAGATGAGCTGCCACCAGAATGATTAAGTCATAACAAAGCATTCCACATCACAATGCAATATGAATATAAGTTCATTAGATGGGGGTTCAAGTCTAAATATATGCCCTCTAACTACTCTTAAAAGATTGGGCATAGTTATACAGAGATATGGATGGGAAGTATGAACGTGAAAGCGTTCGATGGTCTGAAAGAACTACTATTGGAGAGATCAACCTGGACTTGAAGATGGGCCAAACTTAATTCGATATCGAATTCTAGGTGCTAGATATATCCGCTACCAATAACTTCTTGTTGGAACGACTATGGATACACATGGCTGGGGAAGTTGCTTCTACTGTGCATCAGGCCGTGAAGTTCGATTGGAATCACCAGGAGGTAGTTATCCACGGGGATAGAAGTAATCTTAACTATACCAACCAGACTATGCCAGCCATTGAGAATATAAGGATGTTGGGAGGAGAAACATTCTACAACATTAATCGGGTAAATACAGTCGAGAAAGGACGATGGTTGAGCAACAAGGTACTAAGCATGCTGTTGTGGTTAGGGTATGAACTAGGTAAGGGTCTTGGTCCTAAGCTTCAAGGGATCACAGAACCAATACAACCACAATATCATGGCATGACCTTTGGTCTCGGATATGAACACACTGTGCAAGAATAAAATGATTGGACACCGTCGTGGCGTGACTTCTACTATAAATTAGAACAACCCATACCACCACTACACCAGACATTCCGCCAGACCGATGTGATTTGGGGATCTGAAGAGGATGAGGTCTTTAGCCGGTATGAGGAACCTGATTTTGAACGAGGAAGATATGGACTGCAGAGCAATCTTGGAGGAGAAGGAGTAGGAGGAAGACCTTACCATTCATACGGTGGGAGATGGAGTTGTTCTCAGGAACTGAACTAATGTACCATCCCACACTCGCCGAGCACCATTGGTAGCTTTGACAGAATTAGCATGATTTCCTTCAAGATTGTTTTTTGACATTTAAGACATTTTAAGTATTCTATTTTGAAATAATTACCTGAGACATCGAGTCGTATTTGTTTGACAATTTGAAGTTTTAATTAATGCATCATTGTTATTCGTTATTTATATTATTATCTTTCTATATTCTTTTAAGTATAATTATTACATATCTTGTTGAATCTACGACTGTGAAATTTAATAAGACAACGCAACATGAGGAGAGTGATTCAGAAGATTGGGAAAATGATGTAATACCTGAGGAAATTGTCAAAGAAGTAGAGGATTTTGAGAACCAACCCAAGTCCAATCTGGAAGAAATTGACGTAGTTAACTTAGGGGATTCTGAAACAGTCAAAGAAACTCGCATTAGCATTCATCTATCTACATACGACAAGGAAGAGTATATCCAATATTTAAAGGAATATGAGGACATTTTTGCATGGTCCTACGACGACATGACAGGGTTGAGCACATCTATAGTGGCCCACAAGCTACCTACCAATCCTATTTGTCCGCCGGTAAAGAAGAAACTCAGAAAATTCAAGCCATACATGAGCTTGAAGATAAAAAGGGAAGTTACCAAGAAAATCAAAGCCAAGGTCCTTCGGGTGGTCGAGTACCCAACCTTGCTAGCCAAAATTGTGTCGGTACTAAAGAAGGATGGGAAAGTCAGGGTGTGCATTGATTATCGAGATCGGAACAGAGCAAGTCCTAAGGATGATTTCCTGATACCCAATATACACATATTGATCGATAACCGCGCCATGCATGAACTCCAATCCTTGGTTAATTGCATCGCAGGGTACAACCTGATTTGGATGGACAAAGAAGATACCGAAACAATAGCCTTCATAACACCGTGGGGAATATACTACTACAAGATGATGCCGTTTGGTTTGAAGAACACCGAGGCAATCTACGTGAGGGCCATGACTACTCTCTTCCATGATATGATACACAAGGAAATAGAAGTGTACGTGGTTGATGTCATCATCAAGTCTAAAAAGAGTTCGGATAACATAGTAGACCCGAGAATGTTTTTTGACGGACTATGAAAGTACAATCTGAAGCTGAATCCTGCAAAATGTGCTTTCAGATTCCTAGCCGGCAAGTTGCTAGGCATCATCGTTAGTCGTCGCGGCTTTTAGTTGGGCCCGTCAAAGATCAAAGCTATTCAAAAACTGCTGCCACCAAAGAACAAGAATGATGTATGAGTTTCTTAGGTCGTATCAATTATGTCAGCTGTTTTATAGCATAGTCGATGGTAATATGTGAGCCAATCTTCGAGATGCTGAGGAAGGATGCTGCGACGAGTTGGACTGAAGAGTGTTAGGAGGCTTTCGATAAAATCAATGAGTATATGTCCAACCCGCATGTGTTTGTGCCACCTGAACCCGTAAGACCTATGCAATTGTACCTTTCCGTTTTGGATGGATCCTTTGGTTGTATTTTGGGACAACATGATGAAACCGGAAAGAAAAAACAAGCAATATACTATTTGAGCAAGAAGTTCACGCCTTACGAAGCTCGGTATTCCCTGTTGGAACATACCTATCGCGCCCTGACTTGCATAGCCTAAAGTTGAGACATTATTTCCACGCATACACCACATACATATCGAGAATGGATCCGCTAAAATAAATCTTTCAGAAGCCTATGCCTACGAGCAAGCTAGGAAACTTGCAAATACTACTGAGTGAGTTCGACAACATTTATGTGACACAGAAGATAATCAAGGGCCAAGAGTTGGCTGATCACCTGGCAGAGAACCCCGTGGACAGAGAATACGAACCATTGAAGACGTATTTTCCCGACGATGAGGCATCTTTCATAAGGGAGGACATTGCTGAAGCATACGACGGTTGGAGGATGTTTTTTTACGGAGCCGCAAACTTTAAAG
This sequence comes from Nicotiana attenuata, assembly GCF_001879085.1. Taxonomy (NCBI): domain Eukaryota; kingdom Viridiplantae; phylum Streptophyta; class Magnoliopsida; order Solanales; family Solanaceae; genus Nicotiana; species Nicotiana attenuata. The sequence continues at coordinate 216,220 of NW_017670263.1, read as the reverse complement.
GATTGGGCATTGGAGTTGTCTTAGTATCAGGAACCGGTCAACGTTATTCGATATCTACCAAGCTTAGATTCTCGTGCCCCAACAATATGGCGGAATACGAGGCTTGCATATTAGGACTCAGATTGGCCATCGACATGAATATTCAGGAATCGCTGGTAATCGGAGATTCAGATTTTCTAATACATCAGGTACTCGGAGAATGGGCGACCAAGAACACTAAGATATTTCCATACCTATACTGCGTGCAAGATTTGATCAAGAGGTGCACAAAGATAGAGTTTAAACATGTTCCTAGAATTCAGAACGAGTTCGCGAATGCACTGGCTACTTTGTCTTCCATGATGCAACATCCAGACAAGAACTATATTGATCCCTTTCCAATAGAAATCTGTAATCAACCACCTTACTTTGCTCATGTCGAAGAAAAATTCGATGGGGATCCATGGTTTCACGCTATCAAGGAGTATTTAGGAAAAGGAGGATACCCAGGAAATTCTACGAACACCCAAAAGCGCACACTTCGGAGATTAGCTAACCACTTCTTTCAGCATAGAGGAATTCTGTATAGAAGGACTCCCAGCTTGGGTCTTCTATGATGTGTCGATGCCAAGGAGCCATCTAGGTTGCTCGAAAAGATACATGCCGGAACTTGAGGGCCTCACATACATGGGTTTATTCTAACCAAGAAGATATTAAGGGCAGGGTATTTTTGGATGACTATGGAGACTGACTGCATCAAATATGTACAGAAGTATCACCAATGTTAGGTGCATGTTGATATGATACGAGTACCACCCAATGAACTCAATGCAACATGTTCACCCTGGCCTTTTTCCGCCTAGGTCATGGATGTCATCGGACAGATTGAACTCGTCGCTTCCAACGGACACAGATTCATTTTGGTGGCCATAGATTACTTCACAAAATAGGTTAAAGCCGCTCCTATAAAGTGTTGACTAAGAAGGTCGTAGCAGACTTTGACCGGGATCATATTGTTTGCTGACTCGGAGTACCTGAATCAAATTACCGACAATGTTGCTACTCTCAACAGTGATATGATGAAATCCATGTGTGAAACATTCAAAATCAAGCACCATAGCTCTACAGCATATAGGCCACAGATGAATGGAACTGTAGAAGCCATCAACAATAACATCAAGAAGATATTGTGGAAGATATCGGACAATTACAAGAAATGGCATGAGAAGCTACCGTTTGCTCTGCTCAAATACCGTACCACGGTTCGCACGACAAATGGGGCAACTCCTTATTTATTGGTCTATGGTACAAAGGTTGTTATACCCGCCGAGGTAGAAATCTCTCCCCTAAGAATCATATAGGAAGCCAAGCTCAGCGATGCAAAATGGGTACATAGTCGGTATGAACAATTGGCTCTCATTGACAGTAAAAGGATGAACGTGGTGTGTCATGGTCAACTCTATCATAATAGAATGGCGAGTTCTTTCAACAAGAAGGTTAGACTGAGGCAATTCATACAAAGGAAATTGGTGTTGAAGCGAATCTTTCGACACTAGGATGAAGCAAAAGGAAAATTCTCACCTAACTGGCAAGGTCCTTAAATGGTTCATCGAGTGCTGACAGGAGGAGCACTCATACTTTCAAAATAGATGGGGAGATATGGCGGAAACCGATCAGTTCGGATGCCGTCAAGAGATATTACGTTTGAGATTGTGCGCTTTCTTTTGATGTAACATGAATTGTGGCTGACCTGATTCCCATTTAATAGGAGATACATAGGCAGACCTGTGGGTTCAGTCACATAATAATAAAATATTCATTCCCCTCCATGGTCGGAAACTGGGGCAAGATTTTGAGTTTCGTCAATCTCATTACATCAAGGATCGCCAAAAGAATATCGCTGGAAGAATACATCAAACTGGAGCAGAATTTTGAGGGGGTCCTCAAAATTAATTCCGAGATAAGAAGGTCGCAATGTCTCAAAGCATGTCACAACCTATGATCAATCAAATCATTTACTTTTGTACGTTATCTTTTAAAACTACTGCATTATTTATGATTTACCACAAGTGCATATTTTTTGAAAACCTCATTTTTGTAATAGCCAGATGCTACCCAGGGGAGTCAAGCAAGGCGTCAAGACATGGGCGAGGGCGAAATGATGTAACGAAAGCACGAACCAACCTCCTCCACCCCCCCCCCCAAAGCAAACAATTTTTCATTGGATGCAGGCATAGCGTCAACAAGCATACTTGCAAAGCCTACATAATAGGACCACTATCTCCACGTGGATGGAGTCTGCCAAGCGCGAATGCATCGAGCTAAGAATCACTTTCCTTATTCATATTCGATCATCGCTTTCTTGCATGAGGCTAAGCACCGCGCCATTATTGCATAAGGCTAAACGTTGTCTTTCTTTGCATAAGGCGAAACACTGTCATCATTACCTTGTATGAGACTAAGCACTAGCTCCATTACACTTCATGAGATTAATCATTGTCTTAATTACATTGCATGAGGCTAAGCATTGACTCCATTATTACATAAGGCTAAACACTGCCTTTCTCTGCATAGGGGCTAAGTATTGTGCCCATATTACCTTGCATGAGACTAAGCACTGTCTCCATTACATTGCATGAGGGTAAGCAATGCCTCCAATATTGCATAAGGCTGAACACTGCCTTTCTCTGCATATGGCTAAGAACTGCCCTCATTACCTTGCATGAGATTAAGAATTATCTCCATTACATTGCATGAGACTAAAAACTGTCTTCATTACATTGCATGAGACTAATCATTGTCTCCATTACCTTGCATGAGGCTAAGCACTGCCTTCATTATTGCATAAAGCTAAATGCTGCCTTTCTCCACATAGGGCTAAGCATTTCCCTCATTACATTGCACAAGGCCAAACACTGCCTTTCTTTGCAAAGGGCTAAGCACTGCCTTATTACACTGCACGAGACTAAGCATTGTCTCTATTACATTGCATGTGGCTAAGCGCTGCCTCTATTATTGGATAAGGCTAAGCATTGCCTTTCCCTGCATAGGGTTAAGCACTGCCCTCATCTCATACAAGGCTAAGCGATGCCTTGTCTTGTTCTCACATATGACTAAGCATCACATGTTCCCTCTATCAAGCAATCAATATCACTGCATCCTTGCACTTTCATAGGCTGAAACATCTCCACATTGTCCGAAGGCGTCATAGTCCGAAGGCATCATCCTCATAGCCCGAAGACATCATGCCATTGTCTGAGGATCTATCGAAACTGCATATCATTATTCAAAGGTGTCATACTACAAAGTTAGCATCCTCATAGCCCGAGAACTCCATTTCATGGCCTGGGAATCCCTTATCATACGCTTCATATCCCAGGACGTCATGGTCTAAGGACATCATACTCATCGTTCGAAAGACAACTCTCATGGTTCAAAGGGAATTTGCATCATGTTTAAGTTTCTGCAATAACTATATTCGCATGCGTCGTGTTTTAAGTTTTGTAGGTAAATCGGGAGGTAACCATTCTACAAACAAGCACAATTCTCGCTCCGGTTTCCTTTCACAACATTCACATCCTTTGATTATCTCAAATGTAACCGATGACCAGCAATTGATTATTTTTTATTCCGTAAATGCCCGAACAATTGTCTTGAACATCCATAATGCTCAATTCCGCATCCACAGCCCCACCTGAAATTATTTGCTACTTATGACACTACCCTACTCATAGAAGATCCTTCTTCGAAACATACAACCCTTCTTATAACAATTTCGTTCGGTTTCATTTGCCGTTGGATCCAGAACTACACACGGCCTTATTCCCATAATATCAAAGCATATGTAGGCAACTCAGGAACTAGGGATCGGCCCTATTTTTTTTTTTAAATACCTCATCCTCGTTCATTCGGACAAAATTGGTCATCATTTTCTTCACCCAATAATTCTTTCATCATTTTCGGGTAAAGACCAGTAGTTGTTGATACCAAATTTTTCCCGCATATTTTATAAAGTGCATCATATACTTCCAAAATAGCATTTTGCACTATTACCCAACTTATAGGGGTCGTATAAGTAATTTCTACAATTTTAAAGCTTTTAAATTGATTTCTTGCATTTGGTTTTTGATTATTCAAAATTTACTAATTATTCCCCAAACCATTTTGATTAACTCACACTGACTATTTTTACCCAAAAGCATATTTTATAGTTTATTTCATTTTTTGCATTTTCTATACTATTTATACTTTTTTGCAATAATAACTTATAATTTATAATTAATTGTATCTATTATGTTATTCAGGGACAAAATAACTTCTTTATAATTTTACAATCTTCAGTTACTATTTTCTAAAATATTTTGTTGAATAAATAATATTGTATATTTATTTAGCTATTTTATTAATTTATTTTCCTTTAATTCCATTTGTTTTAAAATCTGGCCCAAACCAGGCCAATTTTCGGACCATTCACCAGCCCAGATACCCCAAACCCTTGGCCCAATCACCCTAGCCCAAACCAAACACCCTTGTGACCAACCCAATTGGAAACCATTCAAAATAACCCGACCCTATTCCCCTTTGATCTTGGTTGTTGATCTTAAATTATTAACAGCCCATAATAAACCTACTCGCCTCCTTATATCTCCATAGCCCAAACCCTAACCCATTTATCCCCATCAGCCGCCCCTAACGCTCTCAACCCTCCCTTTCTCTCTTCTGAGAAACCCTAGCAATCGTCTCCTATTTTATCTCCAATTCCGACCTAAACATGGAACCAATCCATGATTCACTTACCTATTTCGTGGTACTTCGCAATTCTATACGCTCCTGTAGTATTACTTAGTTCTTGTCCTATTTTTGGCAAGAATTGATTCTGTGAAGATCTGGATGATGCTTCGTCTGTATACATCCTACAATGAATGATTATTGATTCTTTGCTCGATTTACATCTGTTGGACGCAAGCTAGGGTTTGAATTTCTTGTATCTCATTTACCGGCTCCGTCACTGATGCATGTGATCTTTTCTTTCCTTTTTTGTGTTTGATTGATTTTTTTTCCATGCTTGTCTAGAATTGACCACTATATAAACCTCTTCCCCAATTCCCCTAAAATGGACCTTAATCACTACTCTCTCTCACTCTCACTCACTCGATATTGTTCTAAAACTATTGGTTCTTAGCCGGCTGAAAGCAAGGTCATCAAAATTTTCTTTATCAATCTCCCCAGTGTGAGCACTGCTCGGGGCTCATCTGAAGTCCTTGTGAACTCTGGCACACTGGAATTGGGGTCCTGTTGTCCTCTGTTGCTACTGATCTTTGAAGTATTGCTGAATTTTTCTCTTCCCCTTTACTTGTTCGTTAGTTTCTACTAGTAAGCATATGTGTCTCTCGCAATTTCATCTCTTTGCTTGTGTTCATGCCTTGTATATCTATGCCATTTGAGCTTTAGTTAACCAATGTGCTACTATGTCGTCTCTGCCTATGTTCCTATTGGTTTTAAAGTTGTCTTGTAGCTCTATGCTTCTCTAGCATTAGAACCTGCCTAAAACTCTAAGTTTGATGTATGCCCTCGATTTCTGACTCTCTTGGGTCTGCTTAGCCTAATATGTTTATGTATGAAAGAATCCTTATACATGTTGTTGTCATGGGTTTATCTCTCTACTTGCTTTAGATTCTTTATGATAAACTAGTATATGCCCAGAATTTGTCCTAACATATTACCTTCTGCTGAGTTATCTATGTAAAACTTATGGTTGATCCATGAATCAGGTGATTTCTAAGTGCCCATATTGCCTGAACCTATAAACAAACATGACATGCTTTCCTGCTACTTGTAAATTTCAATGTGTGCCCCTAACTTATTCAAACCTAATAACCTTTAGTATTGTCTAAGGCTTCTAGAGCATATCTCAGTGTTCAGTTCCCTCCCCTACATGAAATTAACTGGTGTTAGCCTAGATGCGTGCCTGCCCTGTTGATCTAAATGACATACCTCTTGAACTCTTCTAATGTTATGAGTAATGTTCAGCATGCTAAAGCTTCCCCTGTTAAGTATTTGCTTGATCATGAACCTGTATTATTATAGCTACCATGTTAAACTTACCATGTTAAAATTGTGCTCTACTGATTCTCCTAGATTTCATGATCAGACCCCTTGTCTAAAACATGTTTTAGGCTAGTCCTGGATTGTCACGACCCGAATTTACCACCGTCGGGACCGTGATGGCGCCTAACATTGTACTCGCTAGGCAAGCCAACATTACAGAATATCTCACCTTTTTCTTTTATCTTTTAATAATCAAAACTTAACAAACATAAATCAGCGAAAATAAATGCGGAAGAACACAGTTTAAAAGATTATCTTTATACTAACAACGAAAACCGTAATAAATTCCACCCAGAATTGGTGTCAAAACTCAAGAACAGTCTATGAATACTACAAATAATGGTTTGAACGAAAAGTTTACATCTGTCTTGTAAGTAAATAAAACATAAATAAAATAGGATAGAAGGGGACGCCAGGGCCTGCGGACGCTTGCAGGACTACCTTGGGTCTCCGGAAGCAGTGATAGCAACCAACCTTACGATCAGCCACTAGCTCCAAAATCTGCACAGAAAGTGCAGTGTCAGTACAACTGACCCCATGTACTGGTAAGTGCCGAGCCTAACCTCGACGAAGTAGTGACGAGGCTACGGCGGGGCATACAACATATACAACCTGCAACAGTTTTTACTAAATAGGAAGGAAATACAGAATGTAATAAAGCAATAACTGGCATTAAATAAATTCGGAACCTAGTTCTTCTACTAGTATTGAGCTATAACCAATCTTTAAGGGTGTTTCAACATTACAGTAATGGACCTCAACAGATATGAATACATAACAACAACTGATGCGGCGCGCATCCCGATCCCATCATATAAACAACAACAGTATCAATATTCACCCTTATTCCTCCTTGTTGCGGCGTGCAACCCAATCCCACCTGTCCACCCTTATTACTCCTCAACACATATCACCCTTATTCCTCCTATTGCGGCACGCAACCCGATCCCACATGTCCACCCTTATTACTCCTTGTTGCGGCGTACAACCCGATCCCACCAGACAATTACATTTCACTCTTATTCCTCCTGTTGCGACGTGCAACCTGATCCCAATATATATATGTCAGCACTAACACAAAAGAATAAAGACAAGTGTTTCACAAGCTAACTCAAATCCTCCACATTACTTATACCTCAATCCACACAATGGAATATCACTACGATTATGAAACTTCACCAGTTTAACTATACAGCGAGACCAACCTAGGTGTACCATGAAGCACCAATAACCGACATGATCCGACAAGGTAATAAAATGAAGCTACAAAAGAAATAATACTTAAATAGGAAAATCAACAATTAACATGAAACAATTAGACATGGAGGCATCGATAAGCAAGTAGCAATTAAGGCAAGAAAGCAAAATATAAGGGAACGGGGGAAAGGAAACATGCTAAACAAGTAGTTTGGTGACGCATAGGTACTCGTCACCACACCTATACGCCACACACATGATATCTCACATAGCAAGCAAGTCGGGGATCCCTAATCTCTTAAGTAAAGGTTAGACCAAACACTTACCTCAAGCCAGCGGGTATTTCAAAGCTCAATCACCGTTTTACCTCTCGATTCCACCACCAATTCACTCGTATCTAGCCATAATTAACTTAATAACATTAATAAACGCTAAAGAAACCAATTCCAATGCATAATCAAAGATTTTCCAACATTTTTCCCAAAAAGTCAAAAATCGACCCCGGGCCCGCTTGGTCAAAACTCGAAGTTCGGATCAAAACCCGATTACCCATTCACCCCCGAGCCCGAATATACAATTGGTTTCGGAATCCGACCTCAAATTGAGGTCCAAATCCCCAAATTTCGAAATTCCTAAATTCTACCCAAGAACACCCAATTTCCCATGAAAAACCCTAGATTTTGTGATGAAATCTTGTAAAAAGATGAAATAGATTGAAAGAAATGAGTTAGAAATCGTTTACCTATGATTTGGGGAAGAACTCTTCTTTGGAAAATCGCCTATGGAAGCATAGGGTTTGAAAGTTTGAGAATGAGTTCAAAATCCCGTCTAAGTTATGTTTTACACAGTTGCAGGTATCGCATTAGCGATCACAGGTTCGTAAATGCGAACTCGCAAATACGACCAATACTTCGCAAATGCGAAACTTGGCCTGACATGTTGCCTTCGCAAATGCAAACATTTGTTCGCAATTGTGGCTAATGCTCAAGTCCTATTTGAGACAGTGAACTTCGCAAATGCGAAGGTCCCCCTCCCTGCCCTTTGATCACAAATGAGATGGATCTTCGCAATTGCGATGCTCGCATTTGCGAGCCAGACTTCGCATTTGCGAAGTCTACAGATCTGCAATACACCAGCAAATTCCTTAAGTCTCAAAACACTCCGTAGCCTATCCAAAACTCACCCGAGCCCTCGGGTCTCCAAACCAAACATGCACACAAGTTTAAAAACATCATACGAACTTGCTCGCGCGATCAAATCGCCAAAATAACATCTAGAACTACGAATTCAACAATAAAACTCATGAAATTTTCAAGATAGTTCGAAATTTCTAACTTTTCAACCAAAGGTCCGAATAACATTAAATCACCTCTGCTTTTCACTAAATTTCACATATAATGCTTAAATATTATAATGGACCTGTACCGGGCTCCAGAACTAAAACACGGGCCCGATACCAACAATATCAAACAATATTAAATTTCCAAAAACCATCATATTTTTCAGTTAACAATTTTCTTCAAAAATTCATTTCTCGGGCTAGGGACCCTGGAATTTGATTTCGGGCATACGCCCAAGTCCCATATTTTACTACGAACCTCCCGGGATTGTCGGAACACAGGTCCGGGTCCGTTTATCCAAAATGTTAAAGTCAACTAAAATCATCTTTTAAAGCCAAAAATCATTATTTCTTAAATTTTTCACACAATAGCTTCCCGGTATCGCGCTCGGACTGCGCACGCAAATAGAGGAGAGATAAAAGGAGGTTTTCAAGGCCTCAGAATACAAGAACGGATTCTATAACAAAAGATGACCTTTTGGGTCATCACATGGATGGTGTCGTTACTTGAAGTAGTTTTGCTATCCCATGATGACTATTCCTGTTACTTCAACTTAGTTTTCTAAAAATATAAGCAAGTGGGTACCTTGTGAATGCTTCATGTAATCTTATACATATTTGTAAGAATTGTTGTTACGTACATCTTTAAGAATTGAAGTGTATGTGGAGTTCATGTTTGCTTAAAGAAATCCCTGTGCAGTCTGTCATTTTGTTAGTTTGGCATCCCAGTGGGTAAGTAGGGTCTACATTTTTGGGCGTGGATTTGTTGGATCTTATGTGTTGTTCGACCTGGGTATGAGATTCATGACATGTTCTAATGCTTTGGATGAGCCTGAGATTTGAGACTGTTGTTTGTGTGAAGAATGAGGTTGTTGAAGGCCAAGAAGTGTCACTAGGTTGTTTGTGTGGGCTTGTAATTATTTATTGGGCATGTATCTGTTTTTGTTTTTTTTAGGCATGTTTGAGCATGTATTCTTTCGCTTGGGCCTGTATAATTTTTATTAACAATAGTTGGGGAATTAGTGGAAGCTGTGGGGGCTGGGATACTTTATCTTCACATGGATGGGTAGAAAGTATGTTTATAAGGCCTTAATGTGTTTGCTTGCCATTTATCTATGCTATGTGTTGATGTGCTTCCCTTAGTTCTAATACAATATCTTAACTTGAAAATGTTAGGAAACATGCCTATAGGAACTAAAACAAGATTTGTTGATCATTACACCTAGACACCACGCCTATAGGACCTAAATTTAATTAGTCAAAACTGTCGTTGTTGCTACTCCTATCATATTGTCCGCCTAGACAACATGCCTATAGGGGTAAATAAAACGAGTATGTGTTCTTAGCTATTTATTTCCCAAATACAAATTGTTTAGAGAGAATGCCTATGGGATGTTACCGGTCACCTGGAAAACATGCCTATATGACCAAAATGAGTAATTCAGCACCTTTAATAGCTTCAGCGCCCAAACCCAAATCAAGTAGAGATCATGTCTATAGGGTGTTGTCACTCTTCTAAAAATCATGTCTGCAGGATCATTAATAGAATTATGTATTAAAATCAAGCGGTTTGTCAAGAATTATGTTTTATAGAACTGTATGTCAACTTTCGAATCGTTCAATCACATAGAAATCGTGCCCATAGCTCTTGAACAATTCAATACATCCTTGACTCAAGGCCTGCCTACCTGCTGTTGACCGCCTAATAATATAGATGTCGCTCATAACTGTCCGCCTACTTGCCTACGTGCATCTGTGTCTATATGTGGAGGCCAACTTGAGCCTTTAAGTGGATTAGGTGTAGTCTTGATTGTTTTGACTGTGAGCCTAGTTTTATCATTTTGAACAGCCTAAGGAAGTCTAGAACTACCAAAGTAGTAGGCCCAAAGCCTCCTGGACCATAGGCATATGACGGATAAAGCACGCATAGGACACGTTTTAGAATTGGATTAGAACGCTCTTTGGTAAACAACTTCAAGATAGTAATTGGGTGGCAGGAGATGATAGTTTGTGCCTGCTGAATAATATGAGCAACACTTACACTTAAGGGAGTTGCGAAGTATTATTTATGTTGCACGGGGTGATCCTTTAGGCTAAAAAAATTAGGATCCCCTCCCCCCATCCCCACCCAATAGTTAGTATTTATACACCTATTTATGCAAACTTAGATCAAACTAGGACATATCTTGTAATCTTCAAAGGTTGCATCAGTTATTTATGCGTAACCCATTTCTTTCTCTTTTATACTTGTTTCATCTTATAATTGATGTTTTGGACTCCTTGTTACAATTTACATGATCATATAGGATAACTATAATTCAATAATCTCCACATAGCATAAAATTCAGTTGGGACCCACAGTTGTGGACCTCGAAGAGTGCCTAACACCTTTTCTTTGAGGTAATTTGAGCCCTTACCCGATCTTTGGTAATACGGATTGGTTAAAACATAATTTTTTACAAATAGGGGCCCTAACGCACTTTAAAATTGTTAGGTGGTGACTCTTCTCTTTTAACACCCATTTAAAAGAGTTACCACGTGTCGAAGTCCGCTTTCACGAGACAACGGGGCACGACACAAATCGGCTCTCATCTCAAGTATTGATTTTTCAAAAAATAGTAAAAAATTCTCTTCAATTTTCATGATTGTGATGTTAAAACCCATAACTAATCAAGTTATAATATCAAAAGTGAATGAAAACACTTACCTAATGGCTTTGTGTGAAAATATCCTCCTAAAATCGTTTGCCACTGAGTCTAGGGCTCAAAAGTGATAAAATGAGACTAAGTCCCGAAATAACAACTATTTGTTCAGTTGTAGAAGTCGCACTTGCGACCATTAATTCTCAAATGTGACTATCACAAATGCGACACTTGGATCACAAAAGCAAAGTTATCCAAGTCCCTCCAGAAGTCGCAAATGCGACACCTTGCCCGCAATTGCGAACAAGGTCAGGCCAAAGTAAGATCTCAAATGCGATCTCACAGTTCGTATAAGCGAACACCCCCAGCACCCAGCCAACCTCGCAAATGCGACACTGGCTCCGGAATTGCAAAGCCAGTCTACTCAGGCAACAATCGCAATTACGATACACACCTCACAAATGTGAGGTTCGCATATGCGAACAGGTTCTCGCATTTGTGAGCCCTCCAGCGCCAACAAAACCAGCAACTATGAACCAAGTCCAAAACATTCTGAAATACATCTAAAACTCAACCTAGCCTCTAGTGCTCCACACCAAACATCCACACAAGTCTAGAAACATAATACGAACTCGCTCATGAGCTCAAAACCCCACAATAATATCCGGAAACATGAATCGAACATCAAAACACAAAAAAATCACAATGAAACTCAAGAACTCCTAATATCACAACTCAGTGACCTATTCCTACCAAACCAACTCAGAATGAAATCTAACCTTGAACATAAGTTCCAAATGGGAAACGGACCTATTCCATGTCCCGAAACCAAAATCCGAACCCGATAGCCACAAAGTCAAACCATGGTCAAACTTTGAAAATTTTAAACCTTCAAATTGATAATTCATCCTAGGAACCTCCGAATTCAATTCTGGGCATACGTCTAATTCCAAAATCACCATAAAAAGCTATTAGGACTATCAATACACTACTCTAGGATCGTTTCGACAAAAGTCAAACCTTGATCAATATTTTCAACTTAAACCTTCAAACTGAGAACCAAGCGTTCCGAATCACCCCAAAACCTTCCCAAAACAATACCAACAATCCCTGCAAGTCACATACCCAAAAATACACATACAGAAAGCTTTAACATGAAAAACGGGGCTCAAATACACAAAACAACTGGTTGGGTCGTTACATTCCCGCCCCCTTAAACAAACGTTCGCCCTCGAACGAGTACATCGACATACCTAAAGTGACAAAAAGATGAGGATATGTACTCCGCATATCATGCTCAATCTCCTAAGTCACCTCCTCGATCGGTTGACCTCTCCACTGAACCTTCACTGATGTAATGTTCTTCGACCTCAACTTTCGAACCCGCCTGTCCAAAATAGCTATCGGCTCCTCAAGAAAGCCAAATCCTTGTCCAACTGCATTGAGCTAAAATCTAATACATGAGACGGATCCCCCGAATACTTTCGGAGCACGGAAACATGGAACACCGGGTGAACTCCCCATAAGCTGGGTGATAAACCAAGTCTGTAGGCTATCTCACCAACTCTCTCTAGAATCTCAAATAGACTAATATACTGCAGGCTCAACTTGCCCTTCTTCCAAACCTCATCACACCCTTCATGGAGGAAACTCTGAGTAGAACCCTCTCACCCACCATAAATGCCGCATCACGAGCCCTCCTATCGGCATAACTCTTCTTCCCGAACAGTGTTGTACGAAGTCGCTCCTGAATCAACTTCACCTTCTCCAACACATCACGAACCAAATCAGTGTCCAACAACCTAGCCTCCCCAGGCTCAAACCAACCAACCAGAGAACGACATTCCCTCCCGTATAAGGCCTCATATGGAGACATCTGGATGCTCGAGTGATAGCTGTTGTTGTAGGCAAACTCTGCTAGTGGTAGAAATTGATCCCACTTAACCCCCAATATCAATGACATAGACTCGTAACATTTCCTCCGAGATCTGAATAGTGCGGTCGGACTGACCATCCATCTGTCTTGTGTGCCTAACTCATGTTGCACAACTCTCAAAAAATGTGATGTGAACTGCATGCCACAATCCGAGATAATAGACACGGGTACAATATGAAGGAGAATAATCTCTCTAAGATAAATCTGAGGCAGCTGCTTTGAAGAGTAAGTAATCATGACAGGAATAAATGTGCTGACTTGGTCAGTCTATCCACAATGACCCACACAACGTCGAATCTCCTCAAGGTCTGTGGCAACCAAACCACAAAATCCATAGTGGTACGCTCCCGCTTTCACTCCAGAATATCTAGCCTCTAAAGCAAATCACCAGGTCTCTGATGCTCATACTTAACTTGCCGACAGTTCAAACATCGTGCCACATACTTAACAATATCCTTCTTCATTCTTCTCCACCAATAGTCCTGCTTCAAATCATGGTACATCTTCATGGCCCCCGGATGAATGGATACCGTGAACTATGGCCTCCTCAATAATCAGCTCTCGCAACCCATCCACGTCGCGCACACAAATCCAATGTTGAAGCCTCAACACCCCATCATTTAGAAGACGTAAATAGTAAGAAAGAAATAAAAGTTGCTCTAAGATCTGCGAGCGGAACAGAAGGGATACTATGAAGTCCCCAGCAAGCTCTAGCACCTCCTAATGATCAACTTGGGCCGAATTACCTAGATCTTTACAAAGAATGTGCAGAAGTGTAGTATAAGTACACTCCAGTTGGAGTAAGTATCACGACTAACCTCGGTGGAGTAGTGACGAGGTTCAATTCATAATACTCGCTAGTCAATAACTTTACAAAATATCAACTGAAAGCATAACAGAACAAATATCAACAACCTCCAAGAAAGTGTAGGAAAGACACAATATAGAATAATCCTCTTTTGCCAACAAAAAATCAATGGGAATAGGGCATACGATAGCATATCAACAATCAACCAACAACTCATAAAATACAAGTCGGGAACATTTAAGAAACAAGTGTAAGATCAAACTATTAACCCCGGTTTCAACACATGAACCACATCAATGGGATACCCCGATATATCTCATAACAACCCCCAACAAAGCCACCCTTATGTCGCCGCATGAACGTAAATAATGGAATGCCTCCCTTATGTCGCTACATGCACATAATTAGCCACCCTTATCTCACCGTATGAACATCATAATGAAATGCCGCCACATGAGCATCTCGCCACCCTTATACTCCACACAGTAACAATTAACCCGCGCAATATGTTCACATATGCAACAATATCACAAAACAATAATACACCAAGGTCACATCAAGATCTAGCCCATGGCTCAACAACAATATGCACAAGAATCATAATAATAACATAAGAGTGCGGGGAGTATTCAACAACAAAGCATGTTTCATATAGCAAATAACCCCAATTCAAGGCATACTAATAGCCTGAAGGTCGGATCCGGTCATAAACCACAATTACGCCTGTGTACACATTTGTCACCTTATCTACACGTCATTTCATATAGCATTACATGCAATTTAGACCAAATCCTAAGGGATAATTTCCCCACACAAAGTTAGGCAATATTTTACCTCAAATAGCCCCAATTAATACTCTTGTAAGGCCCCGTGAAAATTTCTACTCAAAACCTAAAAGCTCGTAGTTAAGAATATGTGTTAGAAATTTGCAAACTCGCCGCGGTTCGGACCCTTTGGACTGATCTATGCATTAAAAAGTTAAGGAATAATATTTTCCAGAAAAGTGTGTTCATGCGGTCTATTATGCGGTCGCATAATAGCTATGCGGACCACATAGTTGTCGCAGAGTCAGACAGTTTGATGGTTAATTTTGAGGTCAACTATGCGGCCCATTATGCGATCGCATAACCAATATGCGGGCCGCATAGTCATCGCATAATCCCCTTGGAATTTTGCGAGGGGCAGTTCTGCGGTGCATTATGCGACCGCAGAACAGGCATGCGGACCGCATTCTTGTCGCATACCCGGGCAGTTTGTTCAGGTTTTTGGAGCCACTTCTGCGATCCCTTTTGCGAGCCGCATGTCCATTATGCGATCGCATATGCGATCGCAGATTGAGTGAGAGAGGAAGCTCTAGAGAGAGAGAGAGAGAGTGTGTGTGATCTTCATCAAGTCCCCACCCAATCCTTGCTAAACTTTTGAAGAATTTCAAGTTCAGCTACTAGGCCTTCACCCCAAGAGGTAAGAACTTGAGCCCTAACCTTTGGTTTCGAAATTCACACTAGAATGAGTAATTAGCTTGTGGGTTCATGGGTATAAAAATGGATTTTCTTGCATGCATAAAAGATAATAGGGTATAGGGAGGTTGTGAACTAAAAAGATAGCACAAATACACATTCTCGTGATTTGTATCCAAGGGTCACTTAGACATTGAAAAATTGGATTATGAAATTGCGAAACATAATTTTGGAATTGGATCAATACTTCCAATTGAATAAGTATGAATAAAGTATCCATGGATGAAGATAGAAAGTTGATTTCTAATCGTAACTAAATCTTCAATTTCTTATTTGTAAAGAAGAAATTGAAGCAAAATAGCTATTAAACGGTGACTTTGGTTTACTAGAGACATCAACATATTGTTTTAGCTCGGTGGGACTGAGACACGGCCCAGACTCCTTTTTTATATATACATTGGAGTATAAGATTGAAGAAATCTCTCACAAAAGGGTCCTAAAATCACTATGCACACTTAGTGCTTGCTAATATGCTCAAATAAGCTAGAATCTTAATCATGTCTCTAATTCTTGGTTCAATTTGTAATTCCTATAAAATAGATTGAAGTTGCTAAGAGTCCTGGAATTTTGTAAGAATTTAAGGAAAGCTCTATTGAGGTATGTATGGCTAAAACCCCCTCTTTTTAGAAATTGAGCCCCGTTGGTGTTTGTGTAAATGCGGTAAGACTAAAGTTCGATTGATGTATTGATTGTTAATTTCACATGAATTGGTGTTGCAACTTTCTATACGTGAAAGGTGTGTCTCAATATGATCGATGGGCTATTCTTGATAACTTAAAAAGGTGCGAAGAATATGAATCATGTATTGAAATGCCTAGACCTCAAATCAAGATTGAAACTGCGATTGTTGTGCAATCCATGTGAAATCTTATCTATGCTTTCTACTTAAATTGCTCTTGTGTGTACCTATTATCCTAAACGGCAAAGCTAACATTGAAATGGGAAATGATGTGAAATGTGGCCTAGTGCCAAGAATGATGTGATAATGGTGGCCCCAAGTGCCTATGAATTTATATATGTGAAATAAAGATTGGAACGAGATGATTAATGAGAAAGGAACAACGCCTTGGTAAGGCGGCCTAGCCGATCGGACCGTGATCGGACGCCATGCCGCACACATGGTGGTATTGTGCTGATATTGAATTCCGGAAAAGTGGAATGAGATTGTGATTGAGGTATATGTCTCAAAGGAGGCAACCTAGCCGATCGGTTCGTGATCGGACTCCTCTCAAGATAGTGTTGGTATTGCGAACAATGATGAACAGTATGAAATGCCCCAAACTAAAAGCTATGGAAAAATAATGTGAAAGTTGTATGATTCTTTTATTTGATGATGTGGTGATCGTATAAAGCTTTTGAGTTATACTTGTGATTTCCTGATTCTTGTGTGATAGTTCTTTCTAACTAGGTGGTGTTTATGTATACATACTAGTACTATTCCATGGTACTAATGTCCCTTTTGCCGGGGGCGCTACATTTTTGAATGAATGTAGGTGGCTTCATAGCGGACAGTGCCGATCGCGCGTAGTGGAGTGTCCTCCCCTCAAAGTCTTGGTGAGCCCCTTTTTTCTTCAAGGGGTTATGTTGTACATCTTTTGTTGTAGACTTCCACTTTTGAGGTATAGCTGGGGCCTTGTTGCCGGTGTTGTCATTATTGTCTTTTGTATCCATAGAGGCTCCGTAGACGTTTGTGTGGGTTATGTACGGGTGTTGGATGGGTCAATGAACTGTGTTGTAACTCTATACCCTAGTTCTTCTAAACTATAACTGCATGAAATCTTGGAAACTTAGCCATGACTTAAGACTTGCGATATAAAAAAATGGATTAACAATGTGAATGTTCGATTTTTGCTATTGTCTAAATAAACGAAAGTATGGTTTTCCCTAATAGTATTGAGTTGGGTAGAAAGTGTTAAAAATGCTTGGTCAGTTGGGTTCACTCGATTGAGCGCCGGTCGCGCCTCCCGAGGTTGGGGCGTGACAACTCTAAAAATGCTTTTCCTTTAAAATTCACCTCTGCACGGCTCAAATCTAGTAAAAATGACATAATAATATCAAATTTTGTAAGAGAAACAAATTTCATTTATTAAAGTTGAGATCTTCTCACAATTTCGAAAAAGTCAACCCCGGGCCCGCCCCGTCAAAACCCGAGTTGAGGGATAGATCTCGACTACCCATAACCCCACGAGTCCAAATATGTGATTGGTTTTCAAAAGCGAGTCAAAATCGACTCTCAAATCTTAAATTTTTATTTTTTTAAAACATAGTAAAAAATTCCAAAAATTCTCTTCAATTTTCATGATTTTCATGTTAAAATCCATAAGTAATCAAGTTATAATAACAAAAGTGAATGAAAAACACTTACCCAATAGTTTTGTGCGAAAATCTCCTCCTAAAATTGCCTCCAACCGAGTCTAGGGTTCAAAAGTGATAAAATGAAACTAAATCCCAAAATCTCAACTATTTGTTCAGCTGCAGACGTCGCTAATGCAAACCCTGGATCGCAAAAGCAAATTCTGCCAAGTACCCCAGAAGTCGCAAATTTGACACCTTGTCCGCGATTGCGAACACGGTCAGGCCAAAGCGAGATCGCAAATGCGATCCCACAGTTCACAAAAGTGATCACCCCATGCACCCTGCCAACCTTGTAATTACGATAATGGCTCCGCAAATGCGAAGCCAGTCTACTCAAGCAACCATCGCAATTGAGTTACGTATCTCGCAAATGTGAGGTCCGCAAACGCAGACAGGATCTCGCATTTGCGAGACCTGCAGCACCAGCAAAACCAGCAATTATGAACCAAGTCCAAAACATTCCGAAACATGTCTGAAACTCACTTGAGCCCTCGGGGCTTCACACTAAACATCCACAGAAGTCTAGAAATATCATACAAACTTGCTCGCGATCTCAAAACACCACAATAACATCTGGAATCACGAATTGAACACCCAAATGCATAGAAATCACATTGAAACTCAAGAACTCCTAAAATCATAACCAAGCGTCTGATTCCTACCAAACCAACTTGGAATGACACCAAACTTTGAACACAAGTTTCAAATGACAAAAAAAACCTATTCCAATTCCGAAAATAAAAATCCGAATCCGGTAGCGACAAAGTCAAAACATGGTCAAACTTAGGAAATTGTAAATCTTCAAACTGCCAACTTTTGGTAAAAAGGTCCAATTCATCCTAGGAACCATCGAATTTAATTCCGGGCATACGCCTAAGTCCAAAATCACAATACAAACCTATTGAAACCATCAAAATACCATTAAGGGGCTGTTTTCACAAAAGTCAATCCTTAGTCAATATTTCCAACTTAAACCTCCAAAATAAGAACCAAGCGTTCCAAATCATCCCAAAACCTTTCCGAAACAAAACCAACCACCACCGCAAGTCACGTCCCCGTAAATAAACATACGAGAAGCTTCAAAAAGAAAAATTGGGCTCAAATACATAAAATGACCGATCGAGTCGTTACATTTTTCATTATCACCTAAAGGTTACTTACGTTGAAAAATTAATATGATATGCCAAAGTTTTACTTATGGGGTTTTATTGTCGAATAAGTTAATAAAATCCGATTAAGGAATTATTTTCATATTCCTTATGTTACGGGTTTTTATTGTCACAGTATGTTAACTAAAACTATGTCACAGGTTTTTATCGTCACAGTAAGTTAATTAAAAATAATTAAATAATTATTTTGATATACTAAGGTGACGATTATTAAGTGTAACAAAGGTTTTTTATACCTCAAAAATAATTTCAACTTCTAATAAAATAACTAACATGATGACATTGCTAAACATCATAAATAAATTCTTATTGACGTGTCATTTTTCCGTCAACAATAATCTAGTTCATGTTTCATTTCACATCTGCATACACCGTCATAAGTGCTATATCTATATGGATATTTTAACACAATCCACGAATTTATGACATTGTTGAATGTATATTTTTATTTGATGTCACGATTCAAAATCCACTAAGGCTCGTGATGGCGCCGGACACCACTGTCAGGCAAGCCAACACTATTTAACTAGAGATTTCTCGTTTTAAATATTTCCGAAATCACTTCTTTTATACATTTAAACAATAAATAATAAGTTCCACTGAATGAATACTAATATCTTTAACAATTTCAAAATACTGAATAATCTCATAGACATCCCAGAACCCGGTGTCACCAGTGCATGAGCTATCTCTAGGAAACAATATAATACAACGACTGCCCGGAATACAAATAGGACAGAAAGTAAATATGGAAATCTGAAAGAGACTCTGCTTGATGCGGGTCGTCTCGAGAAGTGCAGCTCACCTAAGTCTTCGTATCAACCATGCTGCTACGCCCACTAGGCCGCTAGAGATGCATGTGCCTGTGCAACAAAAAATGCACAGCAAGTGTAGCATGAGTACGAAAACAACTTGTACTCAGTAAGTATCCCGCCTAATCTCGAAGAAGTAGAGACGAGAGGTCGACTTCGACAATTACTGGTGGTCCAATAATGGTACATCAATAATATGATAAATCGAGGATTTATATAAACATGATTGTAATTCAATAGAGTGAAGCAAGTAAACAATTCTTTCTTTTTATGCGAAATTTTCAAATTTTCTTTTTCATCATTTATACATATATTCTCAAGCCGGGAAGAAGCAATATCAACTAAAATAAATTTCAAGGAAAGCAATACAAGCAGGCGCAAATCGTGCCGAGGTCGTACGGCCCGATCACACAATATATAAACTGTGCACTGCCAGAGGGTCGAATGGCGTGAACCATAGATGCATCTATTTAATCTACCGAGGCGTTTCGGCCGTTCCACAATGGATAAACACATTCAAATAGTCAAGTCAATAATTCATCAAGGAGCAATTATTCAGGAAAAGGCAAGCTTCTCTTTTAAAAGTCAAGAAATGATATCTAGTCTTAAAGAAATTCATTTACACGTTCGATATGTTTAAGCATTTTTAAATTTATCACCAGGGTTGCATTTATTACAAGTAAGCATGCTTTTGGGTCCTAGACTACCCGGACATAAGCATAATAGTAGCTACGCACGGACTCTCGTCACCTCGTGCGTACGTAGCCCCCACGATTAGCAGCACATATTCAATTAGTTCACCTATGGGGACAATTCCCTCTTACAAGGTTAGAAATGAGACTCACCTCGCTCCGAAATTCCATACCCGGCAATCCACGCCCTTCCGAAGACTCAAATCGATGCAAAATGATCCAACACTAGCCAATGATTATGTAAACCCATTAATATGAGATCAACTACTCATTCTAATCCAATTTGTAATAATTCCTAACCCCGATCAAAAAGTTGACAAAATCGCCATCGGGCCCACGTGCCCGGATTCCAAAAATTTTCGAAGATAACGTTTACCCATAACCTTACGAACTCAAATATAAAATTTACTCTTAATTTCATATCCAAAACCGTGGTCAAAATCCAAGAATACCAATTTTCTAGGTTTCCCCCTCAAACCCCAACTTTCTACCAATTTCGATACTTTAATCCGCAATAAAACCATGTATTTAACTTACAAGAGGTGGGATTAACTTACCTCATGATTGATGATGAAATCTCACTCTTCAAAGGCTCCAAAATCGCCCAACCCAACAGAAAAAATTAGAGAAAATGAACCAATCTCGTTCTTTAAAGAACACAGCCCAGCCCAACCTCTCGCACCTGCGGTCACCTGACCGCTTCTGTGGTTCTGCAGGTGCGGCTCCCCAACCGCTTCTGCAGTCCTTTGCCAGGCTGCCCCTCTCCGCTTCTGCACTTCTTCTTCCGTAGGTGCGGTCCCGCTTCTGCGGTGACCTGACCGCATCTGCGGTCCCAGCCTTCACCTTTTACCACCGCATCTGCGCCCCCTTGGGCCGCTTCTGTGGCTTTGCACCTCCGGCCAAGACCTCGCAGGTGCGATTACACCAGATATCAGCTGCTTCGGTTATTCTTCCCAACTCCAATTCAATCCGTCAACCACCCAGAATCCAACAGAGGCCCCCGGGACCCCAACCAATCGTGCTAACCAGTCCCAAAACATAATGCGGACTTGCTCGAGGCCTCAAATCACATCAAACAACGCCAAATTCACGAATCACACCCCAATCCGGACTTTATGAACTTTAGAACTTCAAACATCTACATTCGATGCCAAAACCTATCAAATCACGTCCGATTAACCCCAAATTTTGCACACAAGTCATATTTGACATTACGGACCTACTCCAACTTCCGGAATCGGAATCCGACCCCGATATCAAAAAGTCCACTTCTGGTCAAACTTCTCAAAACTTTCAAATTTCTATCTTTAGCCAAATAACTCCAAAATGACCCACGGGACCTCCAAATTCACTTCCGATCCAGCTCCCAACACCAGAATCACCATACGAAGCTATTCCCAGACTCGGAATCCAAACGGACATTGATAACACTGAAATGAACTTCAACCCAAACTTATGAAATCCCTCCAAAATGCTAACTTCCACAATAGGTGCCGAAACATTCTCGGGTCTTCCAAAACCCGATCCGGACATACGCCCAAGTCCGAAATCATCATACGAACCTGCTGGAACCTTCAAATCCCGATTCCGAAGTCGTTTACTCAAAAATTCAATCTTAGTCAATTCTTTCAACTTAAAGCTTCCAAAATGAGAATTCTCTCTCCAATTCAACTTCGAACTTCCCGGAATTCAATTCCGACCACGCGTACAAGTCATAATACCTTAAGTGAAGCTGTTCATGGCCTTAAACCGTCGAACGTCGCGCTAGAGCTCCAAATGACCGGTCGGATCGTTACATTCTCTCCCGCTTAAACATACGTTCGTCCTTGAACGTGCTACGAACTGTGCTGGAGTTGTCCGAAATCACTGTTTAACACCTCGTGCACCTACCCGTGATACCACCACTCAATTGAACACATTAGCTCGAGCAAATCTGAAGATATTCTCTTTTATTCAAACACATGAGTCTTAGAGCCCAGTTTCAACATCCGAAACTCTCTGCCAGGCCTGCTTCCAATATAAGAACACCGTATCAATCACTACACGATGTACCAGAACATGACTGCATACCTTTGCCGAACTCTCACCATACACCACCTCATCCGCAGGACCGTAATAGCATTCTCCGATCATAATAACCAACATTCCCCGAATCTAATGCTCACAACGCACCTCAAGATATAAATCGGTCTTGTTCCAACTCTCGCAATACCGCCACGACAGAAGAGATGAGTAGAAATTCATAACCAACTGCCAAGTCAACAAATCATTGAGGCCACACTCCTGACAAGAACATTACCTCATTCTGGACCAAACAATAACCTTTGCTCTTTAATATGCTTCATACAATCCGATTGCATTGATCCTAGGTCCAATAACCTTGTCTCACCCAGTACAAACTGTTCAGGCAACAAGCCACCCCAGACATGACCAAAAATCTCATATGATGCCACATCGTGCCAATAGGCTACCAACTCGAACGTGATACATAAGAAAGACGAACTCTGGAAGGGACTACTCAAATCACGCAACTAATGTGAACTTTTCTCAAAAAATAGAAAACAAAACACACAGAATAGAATATAAGGGACTGTAATTATCATCACACTGTTGCGGCGTGCAACCCGATCCAAACAACATACTCATGGTGGCGTGCAACCCGATCCACACATAAAATTCACATAAGGAGATACACATCGAGCTAAATTGCTCATTGCAACACAATACCGAATATCGGTCACAAGCACGCTAAGTGCATAATACCGTCCATGAGGGGACATATAGCGCCATAAGCTAACAAACTCAAGCACAACTGAGGTGCGATATATGTTCTGAAACTAAAGAGCCATCACTACGCAGAACCTCAACACATAAGAAATTTACCAAGCTGTTTCGCAACTCACACGACACAATATAGCATTATATGAAATAGCCGACGACGAATTAACATCCAACGTCCGAATACTCCTCCATAAGGAGAGCTATGCTGAAATGAACACATTCGGCCCGATATGGAGCCCATATTCATATTTAAATCCATCCACAGACCTCAAGCCGATTCTGATCTACCGAACTAGGCCAATAATCTTTTCTGGGTCCATAATAACCCCCTCTTTATTTCATACCACACAAGAACAACCATCATAACTGAAGTAATCCTCCACGGTCCACAACCCAATAAACCGAGTGCCCTCCTGGCATATATTCTCAAATTAACCATATCGCCACAATCTTCACACTTCGTTTCATTCCCAATCAATCAAGTGACTACATGCCACACTTATACAATCTTCCCGTGGGGCACGCTCCCACAATCTTCCGTAACAGATAACGAGTGCACATCCATACTACCGGTCGCACTAACGCTGAAAAGCGATCAAGAATCCATAACCAGGCTGCAAAGCCTCTTTCACAAAACACCGATCCCAGGTGACGCTGAAGACAATGCAAGCTTACTCTAATCATTCAAACCCCTTTCATGCTCATCCGAGCTCGTGACATCCTTGTCAACACCAAACCGCAACCTTGATCTTCACTTTCAAATTTCATACCGCTTACTGCACCTAACAAGCCAGCATGCGATAGTACAAGAATTTCATCACAACTCCTGAACCACTAACATGGTAAACACTTCCTCACATGGAAGCTTTTTACTTAACTCATTCCAAGAGAACCTTAGCAACACACGAGTGAATTCTCATAACCGTAGAAGATGCAATTCTTCAAGTAGTGGCCTAAGCCACCAATATGCCAATTCAATCATGGCTAACCAATCCAACCGCTTCCAATTTATCCTTAATTGCCTTAGAACAATAATAACTTCATTCAACACATAACGTACTCAACCCGAGTGGCCTTGTAACACGAGACCATGCTGTCTCAAATCCCATAAACCATCTCATACCTTCCTTGTGCGCATAATCGCATCTCGACTGGTACATCCATTCTGATAATTCCTGTACGAATCCGAAGTCTTTTTCTCCTTTTACTCCCAATGCTACACTGCAAGTCAAAACATCATAGAACATTCTGAGCCTCTTATCATAAGCTGCTTCAAGAGCCCGATTCCTAAACACACTGCGGACTTGAATCCTTAGCCACCGAATTTTTAACCTTTGAATTCACTAGGACCGTTATTGAGAGTCACCCACTCTGACATGGTCCCGAATACAATCAACTGCAAGGCTCCGCTAGCCCATGACCACCCTCTCAAAGAAGCACCTGGCCGAATCACTTTCCTTTCAACTCCTGAGTCTTCCTAAAGCTCTAACATGAATCGATGATGCCAATTATAGAACACATTCTTCAATTTCTTTGCTCAAATTACTACTGATGTTCTCTTTCCTTAGCCGAAACAACTTACCAATACGCCGATAACCCGAACTTCACAAGAAGATAATCATACAACCCAATCGTAGGCGGTGGAACTCTCCCACTTAACTTGAAGCCACCATTACGCAACTCCGGAATCCAACAAGATCCTTTCTTCATTATTGACATGATCTAGCACAACCAACCCGCCGAGTTCCTCGAAATCTTTCTGTAAAACCATTTATGAATACTCTAAATCATTAACCATATTCACATGTCCGTCCTCTTTACCAGATAGCCAGTAGGATTCTTCGCAGAAGCTTCGCCAACCACGCGACCGCTGATCTGCTCACAGGAGATAACCCACCTGAGCCCGTGCTCATTCACCAGCTGCACAAGTCCATTCACTCCCGTGTACATTAACTAAATGTGCGACAATATCTCCCCAATTCAAAGTTATGTTGTATCCTCCTTCATATCAAGCAGCTCCTTTCTGTCATATCAAATCTCCCGCCGAATAATTGCCGATATTACAAATTAAGTCCGTAGACCCAGTCACTGACCACCCTGAATCCCAAATCACTCTAGACCCTTTCTCCGGGTGTGTAGTTATCCTGCCACTGACCCCATACGCTACTCAGCCCCTCTCCCACTTTGGGCAAACTCACTTCTTTAAGAAACTACTCGACCTCCACTTCTTACGCCTAGCCTTCTAGAAGTTCAACCACCGCATGACACTTCCCACACATCCTTCCTCATCCTTTGCTGCTCTGTTGATGCCTTAGATCAAAATTTATTTCGGTAGCACTTGAACCAACAGACCGTCACTAACTTTTAAACCTTTTCGAAGATCATCTTTCTCGAGCCGTCAGCATTAGAAATACACATTCCATCCTGAACCACCGCACCCCGCGATCTCTGACAGCTGCTTCTCCAATACTATCTTACAATATCCTGCCCCAAGGGCGAATTGTAGAAGGTCTTAAAACCGGCGAACTTAGTACATTCAACAAGGACAATGGCACCTCATCACAGATGAAAATTCCACCACGTTCGCAAACACCAAGCCTCGTTACTCCATCAACCCAAGCCTGAACATTCTTGGCCCGATTGCTTTTCCCCCGCTGGGAATAAAATACCGAATTTCTAAATCATGTTCTGAGTAAACCTCCCTTCAAGTCATTCACTGCCCCAACACGTAGGCAAGCATCCTACCATCACATCAATACTGCGTGACAACCATTCATAAGCATCATGGTAACTGGTGCCTAGCCTCAGAGCTCTCAAAAGTACGACTACTGAGTTGAAACGACAGAATATCCTTCCACAAAGCGACGACGATAGTCAAATCGGCTATGCCAGGAGAAGCATTCCGCACCACCTATGTAGTACCCTAAAAATTTCCAAATTCTTGATTTATAATAAGCGCTCCACGTCGAAAAAGATTGAATAGGAAGGAAATAAAGGCATAAGCCTCAAAGGAATCAAATTGCATGATGAGGAAATCAAGAAGGGAAGTGCTCCTAACAGCCTTGTAGCCTCCCGGAGATAAGTACAGACGTCTCTGTACCGATCCGCGAGACTCTACTAGACTTGCTCATGACTCGTGAGACCTACGGGAACCTAGTGCTCAGATACCATGTTGTCACGACTCACAATCCACTAAGGCTCGTGATGGCGTCAGACACCACTGTCAAGCAAGCCAACACTATTTAACTAGAGATTTCTCGTTTTAAATATTTCCGAAATCACTTCTTTTATACATTTAAAAAATAAATAATAAGTTCCATTGAATGAATACTAATATCTTTAACAATTTCAAAATACTGAATAATCCCATAGACATCCCAGAACCCGGTGTCACCAGTGCATGAGCCATCTCTAGGAAACAGTATAATACAACGACTGCTCGGAATAAAAATAGGATAGAAAGTAAATATGGAAATCTGAAAGAGACTCTGCTTGTTGCGGGTCGTCTCGAGAAGTGCAACTCACCTAAGTCTCCGTATCAACCATGCTGCTACGCCCACTATGCCGCTAGAGATGCATGTGCCTGTGCAATAAAAAATGCACAGCAAGTGTAGCATGAGTACGAAAATAACGTGTACTCAGTAAGTATCCCGCCTAATCTCGAAGAAGTAGAGACTAGAGGTCGACTTTAACACTTACTAGTGGTCCAATAATGGTACATCAATAATATGACAAATCGAGAATTTATATAAACATGATTGTAATTCAATAGAGTGAAGCTAGTAACAATTCTTTCTTTTATGCAAAATTTTTATATTTCCTTTTTCATCATTTATACATATATTCTCAACCCGGGAAGAAGCAATATCAACTTAAATAAATTTCAAGGCAAGCAATAGCATGCGCAAATCATGCCGAGGTCGTACGGCCCGATCCAACAATATATAAACTGTGCACTACCAGAGGGTCGAATGGCGCGAACCATAGATGCGTCTATTTAATCTATTGAGACGTTCGGCCCGTTCCACAATGGATAAACACATTCAAATAGTCAAGTCAATAATTCATCAAGGAGCAATTATTCAGGAAAAGGCAAGTTTCTCTTTTAAAAGTCAAGAAATGATATCTAGTCTTTTAGAAACTCATTTACACATTCGATATGTTTAAGCATTTTTAAATTTGTCAACCAGGTTGCATTTATTACAAGTAAGCATGCTTTTGGGTCCTAGACTACCCAGACATAAGCATAATAGTAGCTACGCACGGACTCTCGTCACCTCATGCGTACGTAGCCCCCACGATTAGCAGCACATATTCAATTAATTCACCTATGGGGACAATTCCCTCTTACAAGGTTAGAAAGGAGATTCACCTCGCTCCGAAGTTCCATAACCGGCAATCCACGCCCTTCCGAAGACTCAAATCGATGCAAAATGGTCCAACACTAGCCAATGATTATGTAAACCCATTAATATGAGATCAACTACTCATTATTATCCAATTAATAACAATTCCTAACCCCGATCAAAAAGTTGACAAAATCGCCCTCGGGTCCAAGTGCCCGGATTCCGAAATTTTTCGAAGATAACGTTTACCCATAACCTTACGAACTCAAATATAAAATTTACTCTTAATTTCATATCCAAAACCGTGGTCAAAATCCAAGAATACTAATTTTCTAGGTTTCCCCCTCAAACCCTAACTTTCTACCAATTTCTATACTTTAATCCGCAATAAAACCATGTATTTAACTTACAAGAGGTGGGATTAACTTACCTCATGATTGATGATGAAATCTCTCTTCAAAGGCTCCAAAATCGCCCAACCCAACTGAAAAAATGAGAGAAAATGAACCAATCTCGTTCTTTAAAGAACACTGCCCAGCCCAACCTCTCGCACCTGCGGTCACCTGACCGCTTCTGCGGTTCCGCGGGTACGGCTCCCCAACCGCTTCTACGGTTCTTTGTCAGGCTGCCCCTCTTCGCTTCTGCGCTTCTTCTTCCGCAGGTGCGGTCCCGCTTCTGCGGTGACCTGACTGCATCTGCGGTCCCAGCCTTCACCCTTCACCACCGCTTCTGCGGCCCCTTTGGCCGCTTCTGCGGCTGCGCACCCTGCGGCCAAAACCTCGTAGGTGCGATTACACCAGATATCAGCTGCTTCAGCTATTCTTCCCAACTCCAATTCAATCCGTTAACCACCCGGAATCCACCCGAGGCCCCCGGGACCCCAACCAATCATGCCAACCACTCCCAAAACATAATGCGGACCTGCTCGATGCCTCAAATCACATCAAACAACGCCGAATTCACGAATCACACCCCAATCCGGACTTTATGAACTTTAGAACTTCAAACTTCTACATTTGATGCCAAAACCTATCAAATCACGTCCGATTGACCCCAAATTTTGCACACAAGTCATATTTGACATTACGGACCTGCTCCAAATTCCGGAATCGGAATCCGACCCCGATATCAAAAAGTCCACTTCCGGTCAAACTTCTCAAAAACCTTCAAATTTCTATCATTAGCCAAATAACTCCAAAATGACCCACTGACCTCCGAATTCACTTCCGATCGCGCTCCCAACACCAGAATCACCATACGGAGCTATTCCCAGACTCGGAATCCCAAACGGACATTGATAACACTGAAATGCACTTCAACCCAAAATTATGAAATCCCTCCAAAATGCTAACTTCCACAACAGGTGCCGAAACGTTCCCGGGTCTTCCAAAACCCGATCCGGACATACGCTCAAGTCCGAAATCATCATACCAACTGCTGGAACCTTCGAATCCCGATTCCAATGTCGTTTACTAAAAAATTCAATCTTAGTCAATTCTTTCAACTTAAAGCTTCCGAAATGAGAATTCTCTCTCCAATTCAACTCCGAACTTCCCGGAATTCAATTCCGACCACGCGTACAAGTCATAAAACCTTAAGTGAAGCTATTCATGGCCTTAAACCGCTGAATGTCGTTCTAGAGCTCCAAACGACCGGTCGGGTCGTTACATTTATCGATATAATACTTAATATATCCCTTCAATTCATGAAGACGTTTAAGCATTTATATGACAGATGCACACCGTTAAGTATAGCCTTGTAGTAGTGATTTTATGTCCGAATTTGATGTTAAATTGAGAAGTTTGACTTTCTAAATTGGAAATGCATCAAACAAATTGGGATAAAGGAGTAATACTCTTAATTTATACTTTATGTGTAACTTGTTATTACCTTACACATAACAAATGAAACATCTAAGTAATAGTGCGATACCTCATATTTTAAAATTTATACCGAAAATTAATCAAATGGTATGGATACCAAACAAATATTGAAAAGATTGAGCAGTTTTAATAAGTCTAATTTTAGTTATATATAATTGAGTAACCGAAAAATTAATATGGTATGACTTTTTTATAATAACTAACTGAACCAAACACTGACACCTCCAGGTAAAATGAAGATACTACCAATTCTTGTCAGTTCAACAAAATGTATGAACAATTTAAGAACATAGGCAAGGTTGCCATTCCGGTTAGAACTTGTGAATAATTTGTACTGAAGTTTTGCCCGCCCGTCATAATTGTGAACAAGGTAAAACTTTCCCATCCGACATTAGTCTGCGAACAATTTCTACCTATCCTAGCATAACTTGTGAAATCAGAACTTTTCATTCTTTCGACTGGCACAATTTGTGAAAAAGTTATCTCTACTTGTCAAGTTATGACCTGCAAGATTATTTTTGCACGAATTCTTTTAACGGAGGAAAAAATGTATTTAGACCATCTCCAAGGCTGCACCATTTCTTGCACCAAATCCAAATTTGGTGCAAAATTTATTTTTTTGCTCCAATGCAACACTAACAAATTTATGATTTTGCTATTTCATGTGTAATCTATCGATATTTTACATTTTAATTCAAGCAAATTAAGAATCAAAATTAGAATCCATACGGAAAATTATGTCAATTCTTTTTTAAACGTAGCAAAATTAAGAACATAATTTCAAACCTAGACGTTGCATTTAACAAAAAATTAAAGAATTACCATATGTATAAAAAGCTAAATCGCATTTATCTTTTACAAGGATAAAACTTAGTAATAGCTTTCTCCTCTTCTTGGTCAACTTATTCCCAGTTCCTGAATATGAAAATGTTAAACACACTTGTAATTTTTTACTTGAGCAAAATTTGACCATTGAAAGAGTAATATCCACATCAAGAAATTACACAGTAAAATTAAGCAAATGAAATGAGTTATAGGAAATTGCGGTTAAAAAGAAAATAAATAAAGGATCAAAATTGCAATGTTATGATTGAAAATTCACCTCGCATCACTAAGAGGCATCTTACGATCCCACTCTCTTCCTCCTATTCCAGGCTACTTATGGGTCCAGTGCCACCCCAAAATTTAAAAAATAAAAGATAAACGAAAAAATTGTTGCATCAGGAAACCATGTAGGTGAATTGTCATAAATGCCCCCATGAAAATCTCAACTTACACAGTACAGAAAGGGACAGTCAAGCATATGAGACCATTTTGAACAAATAATATGAACCACCAGATTTAGATCATTCTGAAGGAAGTGAAGGCAGAGGAGGCAGATATTAGATTGTGGTTGCCACATGTCAATTCAAGCAGCCAATCACAGATTCACCCTTTATCCATCAAGATAAGCCTCTTCTTCTTCATACAATATCAGCTTCTTCATACACACCATCAAATTATTCACTGCATTCAAGAAAAAAATCCCCCAACATGGCCTCTGCCTGTGCTTCATCAGCCATTGCAGCAGTTGCATTCTCTTCTCCAAGGTAAGCCTAGTAATTTAAACTGTTAGTGATCAGATATGTTCAATATAGAAAGACTTTTTTGAAGTGCACTAACAATTCTTTGTTTGAATCATGAATCTGCAGTTCCCAGAAAAATGGATCAATTGTAGGAGCAACAAAGGCTTCTTTCCTTGGAGGGAAAAGATTGAGAGTATGCAAATACGTCGCACCAGCAGGATCAAGATCGGTTGCTGTCTCTGCTGTTGCTGCTGACCCTGATAGACCCCTCTGGTTCCCTGGCAGTACCCCTCCTCCATGGCTCGATGGCAGGTCAGTGATAATCAAATATGACTCCACTTCCATTCATTGTTCTGATGGCCGGAGCTAATTTGAAACTTAATTTTTACTATGCAGCCTCCCCGGGGACTTTGGTTTCGACCCTCTTGGCCTTGGTAAGCCAAAATCTTAATCCCGGTAGTTGCTTCTCTTGCTTCTCTATGATAGTTACCTGTAGCTATCTTTCAAATGACTTGATATTGTTTTACACTGTGTTATACTCAAACAATAACTGTTACTGATCACTGACAGCATCTGACCCGGAGAGCTTGAAATGGAACCAGCAGGCAGAACTTGTACACTGCAGATGGGCAATGTTAGGTGCTGCGGGCATTTTCATCCCAGAATTCTTAACAAAGATTGGGATTCTTAACACACCTTCATGGTACACTGCTGGTGAACAAGAATACTTCACCGATACAACCACTCTCTTCGTCATTGAGCTGGTGCTTATTGGCTGGGCTGAGGGAAGAAGGTGGGCAGATATCATCAAGCCTGGGTGCGTAAACACAGACCCCATCTTCCCTAATAACAAGCTCACGGGCACAGATGTCGGGTATCCAGGAGGCTTATGGTTTGATCCTTTAGGTTGGGGATCTGGTTCTCCTGAAAAGATCAAGGAGTTGAGGACAAAGGAGATCAAGAACGGAAGGCTGGCCATGTTGGCTGTCATGGGTGCATGGTTCCAACACATCTACACTGGAACAGGACCAATTGACAACCTTTTCGCTCACCTTGCTGATCCTGGTCACGCCACTATTTTTGCTGTAAGCACGACTTTTCTTTTAACTCTAGCAACATACAACCTGAAACCTATTTTGTTGTCCCATGTTAGAATTTGTAGAATTATGAGAAAAAGGACTGATTAACATTATCTCTGAAGCACATAGAGGACTGGAGTAACATTAGTAGGAGCAAGCACAACTTAACTGTGTTCATGCTTTTAAGCACACAATATTAGGATTAAACTACTACCACACAAGTAATAGAGTGCATATATATTTAGAAAAGTGAAGATCTTGAGGTTATTCTCTATCACTGCTTATGCAGAATGAAACTGAAAATAGAATTTACAACACCAATTTGAGTAACTGACACTATTTCTGTTTTGTCCTACAGGCTTTCAGCCCCAAGTAAGATGCAGGAGCACCATTTGTTGGCATTGATGTGTTGGAGTGACACTCTGAAGATCTGAAGAAAGAAATTTTAGAAATTGTTTTCCAACTTAATGTTGTATCACTACACTTAAGTTACTTCTGTGTGCATCTTCTGTAGAAAAAGATTAAGCAGTGTACAAATATCTTTGGGATCTCCCAAGTCCTAACAGCAGCAAGATATACTATCACTAGGCTGCACCCATGTAATGATTCAAGATTTTGAATGCATTTCTACTCATAGATAAAGAGTAGATATTTAATATTGAGTACACAACTGGTAATTCCCTCCTTTCTTTGAAAGGCAAAAACAGGATATCGAAAGACGAAGACGTGTTGTGGAGCTGCTCAAGCCTAAGGAACAAAGCTATTTAGCAATGCTGACACAGAACTAATCTTAGGACGATTCATGTCATAGCAAAATTTTCTGGTTAGGTAATGATGCTTGCAATTTAAACATGATAAACACCAAATTGGATTTCTCAAAACGAACAGACCGCTGCCACTTCATTCCAAACAAATATTTATCATGCTTACATTAACTATAACAAAGACACAGGTAGTGAACACATCCCAAACCATTAGGGAAAGAGCGCATGGAGAAAGCTCAAGAATGGTCAGGTTCCTTTTGACTTAAGAAAGGAGTAACAGAAGCCCATATAAATCTAACAACCATCTAATTGTCCTGAGAACCATATCCCGATTGAGTTTTTAATATGTCTGTGTGAAACATACATGTAATACATCTTATCCAGGTTTCTTTTTTTTTTTTTTTTGATAAAGTCTACTAAGCAGATTGGTTAGTAGCTAATTTTATTAATACTAATAGAATAAAGTCTTTACAAATGAAAGGAATATGAACTTGCAAGCAGCTTGACTCAAGACAGCCTTTTACAGTCATAAGAGAACCTGAAAGTGTCAGCCATCTCCTTCTCCATTGTAGAGCTGCAAGAGACATTTGGGATATGTTTTTGTGCGTTTTTAGGAGATACTGGGTATGCCCTTCAACGTTAAAGATGCCTATTCTAGCTGGGGACTATGTCGAGTTGGAAAATCCATCAAAAGAATCTGGCAAATGGTTCCACTGAGTATTTTTCTAGTGCATTTGGTCAGAGAGGGACCATAGATGCTTCGATAAGATCTCAATTCCTAACCACTCATTAAAAGCTAGATATCTTTCTTTCTTTCTTTCTTTTTTTTTTTTTTTTTTTGCCGGTGTAACTTACAGTACTATGTACATGTATTGAGCAACTGATAGATTATGTTAGCTCCTTAAAACATTGTCTAGCAAATATCTTGTACTGGAACTATTTCGTTTGTACTTTGCATCCTCTGGAAGCTGTTTTAATGGAATTCTTTTTACTTCATCAGTAAAGAGATTAGGCTGCTCTTAACAATAAGATTTAAAAATAAAAAAGAGATATTAGACTGCTCTTCCTCAAGAGATGATACGTCTGACATTAAACGACAAGGATAAAGTTCCCTGATGAACAAAGGGGTTTCTTGAGAACCAAACCAAATTGCTCAAGCCAACCCCTCTCAGAAAGGAAATATTATTTATAGAGAGAAAGAAATAGTAAAAGTTTTCAAATCATTTTCTGAGTGGCTGTTCATAATGTGGGTTTGGGTGGAGAGAGGTGGTCAATGAATCTGAAAATTGCAACTCGTAGTACTTCTTGGGAAATTTCTAAATACCTATATTATAAAACCTAAACTAATTAATCTAGTCTTATTTTGCTCCCAAAATTTTATCAAGCTGACACTTACAATAGAGAGTGTCAACAAAGTGGGATGGGCATAACTAACCTAAGAGCCAAACACATTTCCATTGAATGATAACTTGGGCAGCAGATTGCAGTCACATCTAGACTATGAACTCAATAATCGCAAGCCGAAAGAAAGATGAATGACTAACACATCCAAGCAAAGCACTCCGCACTGACAAAATTATGAGAATTGTTGCGGTGTCCTCATGAAGTAACTCATGAAACTTATCAGTCCACAAAAGATGAATGCCTAACTTTGCACCTAGATTTTTGCAGCACAAGCCTTGGCCTTATTTGCAATCTCAATGGTACCTGAAACAGGTCCCTGCCTTGGAAGATTAGAAGTTTGAAACTAACACTTGCTCCATCAATATTAATCTCCTTTTTGACCATGCATTGACCTCTGGAAGAGAGAACTTTAAATCAACTCTAAAATTCCAGAATATTCATTACAATTCTTTTTCTCATTGATGATTGAAGCAAGCACCAATGATGATTTATAGCAAGTGAAGAATCTCTTACATGCTCTCCTTCAAGCTTAGATTAACTCCACACAAAGAGAACAGTGTTGCAGGTGCTTTAAGGTAGTCCAAAATGAATTTGAATATTTTCTTTTACATGAATTGAGATTCTTACGTTAAGCAAAAAAAGACGGTTGTAATGCAGTAAGGAGGATATACGGAAATAAGCATGGGGAAAACGTAACTCTCAGAAAACAAAAATTTACAGTATCTTGTAATGCTCTAAGGAAGATGTTTCAACAATCATTTTAGAGACGTGAGGTGAGAAATTAGAGTTCATGGAACTTAAACCATCTTTCAAATTTTATGAAAATCTTGAAGTGACAAAGTTTTGAAATGGTTCCCTTGACAGTCTGCTCATCCAAAAACATGAAAGAAATTTCTAAACAACCTGAGAAGCTAAGGTAGGGATATATGTGGAAATCGTCAAATAGATGATTGAAGAAGGATCTAACAATGGAGAGCATAGACCTCGCACTACAAAATAGTACATATCTAAATCTATACCCATTCCAAACGTAGTCAGCTGAGCGTTATTTATAAAAAACACTGTAGTTAGCTTGCATGTTTAGTAGCCAAAACAAGCTACAAACATTAGATGAGCTATTCTTTGCCTTGGATACTCTCAATTACTTCCATATCCTACCATAGTTGATACCTCGAGAATGTGTTACACATCCCAGCCAAAGAAATCACCATTAAACGTACCAATTTATTATGTAGATGCAGATCCAAGTGAAATTACTAATGAAGCTTCCATTGTTAGGTAATATAGAACTAAATTCAATTTAAATTTATATTGAGATCAGAGTCACAACTCGGCTGAACCTTGCCCTGCCATCGTGGTTGAGTTTGTCGATTTTGATTCCTTAAAACGTCATGGTTATGAACTGCTATAGCCAATAGCAGTAGCTCAACATAAAAGCATAAAGTTCACTCAATAGCTTGATGTGATAAGCATTGTATATTAAACTGATGATTATAAAAAAGTATAACCAGCTGTCATATACTCTCAACATTAAGAAAAAGGAGGGAAAGAAGAATAAGGGTGAGCTAGCCCAAGATACACATACACAGAGTTTATACAAGGATTTCGTGTGTTTTTTTACTAAGTAGACAAGAGAAGAGCAAGTGTACGCAGACAATTAATTATTTCTATTAGGATCATAAACTTGAGTTTTAAAACTTGAATCAGAAACAAAAATATCTTATAGGATTGCACATTTCCAAAGGTCTGAAATTAGGACTGTTAATTGTTAACCACATATATATATTTCAATTTATGTAGATCTCAATTTTAGCTAATACCAAATTAACAGGAATGTATAAAGTTGACAAGAAAACAGAGGAACCAAGATAAACAATGAGCTTCAAAGCCATCTCATGGGTATAAATTTGTCAATCTTTTAATAATAATTACAGCATAGAACAAGTAATTCCCATGTAAGGCTAACTCTCAAGTATCACCAAACATATACAAATACATAAAAATTTGTATCTTTTTCCAACCTCAAGAATCTGAAATAAGTACTACAAAGATATTATACATGGGACTATTACAGTGTTAAAAACGAACCGGGGGTTCTAAATTGAGCGGTTCGGAGGACGAACGGAGATTTGGACCGGAATTGGACGACCCGTACCTGAACCTCCACAACTGCTGCAAGCCATTCGACCCGACCCGGCACAGGTCCGACAACCCACATCACCATCTGACCAGCCAGAGCACATGCAAGAAACCCGACCCGTTCCATTACAACTGGAGCACCGAGGGAACTGACCCGAACCCATCATGGTCTTCTCGTCCATCAATTTCACCAACGCTGCACCGGCCAATACACTCAGACCAGTGGCTAATACAATTGGACCCATTATTTCTGATTCAACAAAGAGTCGCAAATGCCAGAAGAAGAAGAAGAAGAACTTTGAGATTTTCTTCAAGTTGTATTGATATTTTTCTTGAGTTGGGTGTCAGAAAATGAATCTTTCTTCTTATGCTTCTTCTATGATTTTTTCTAATTGAATGGAAATGTTAAGTGGTTGATGGGTTGTACACGTAAAAGGGTGTGAACCTGATGAATTTAAGGGAGCTAAGATTTTGGAATGTAGTAGCTCATGTTTTTGATGACTATTTTGTTTTTATTTATTTTACTTGTTCTGGTGGCTCTGGTACAGTGCGTGTAGTCTTATTTTCTAATTTCTACTACTACTAGTAAGTATTAACTAGTTGTTGCTTATTTGCATCCTCTAATTTTGGAAGATTTTGATTTTGCTTCTCCCACTTGATTTGTCCACATACTTTTCTTCTTTTTTTTCTTGCTTTTACTCTTCTCTTACCTTAACCCACGCAAAAACTCATCAAGAAACTCACTTGTCAAATTATTATTTTTAATAATTTGGGTAAATAATAAACGATATCTAACGAACAATCAATCAATGAGCGAGTACTCTACTCTATAGTGAGAAACGATTGTATATCACGTATATCAATTTTCTCTCTATTTGTTTCATTTCACTTTTACGTTGAAAGCTTCAGAATTAAAATTAACTTATCTATCTATCTATATCTATCAATATTTTTGTTTACCCTTAAAATTGAATAACAATCTAACTTATAAGTGGTTTTAAGCATATGTGATTTCACTTGACATAAATTGATAAATGTGAAAATTAATGCTAAAACTTAATAGTAAAATAAAGCAAACTAATGTGGTGAGCAACTGTGGCCCTCGAGCTAAATCGCCCTCGAATCAAATAAGTATGTTGTTGAAAAAGTATGAACTAAACAATAGAGCTTAAGAGAGTTTAAGAGAGAAAAATGTAGTATATTGCTTGATTATGCGAGAATATGATGATTACAGAATGATTAGGACCCTCTTTATATAGTAGAGGAATCCTATTTGTGGTATAATTCTAATTACAGAAGGAAATCTCATGATTGGCTAAATGTCCGGTCTTGACTTGATACATGCCGAGATTTTGGCCACGATCCTTGCCCGATCACGGATTCTCGGCTTTCTGTTATTCGACCTAGCAGGCTTCCTTCGATCTCACTTCGGTCTTGATCACGGCTGATCTCGATCTTGATCGGCCATTGTTTCACGAGCTTACCGATCCATCTCCGTTCCATGGTCCGATATAACTGAGGCCGAGCCTTAATCTGTCACCCCAATTTCGGTTAACCACACAAAATTAGGCAAGCTCGATTTTAACCGTATACAGATAGTCCCCTCATTTTTTATGGAGTGCAATGACAAGAAACGAATTGAGTCTTCGATCTTCTCCTCGGTTTATCATGACGTAGGCATCGTGACGTAAGTAGCAGAGGTGAATGAAACGTCTCGTCCGTACAGTTCTCTAGGCATTTAATGCTTGTCAGTCGATGGTCGGCCACTACCTGCACTGAATCGTCGCCTTCAACCTATAAATGAATCTTTCTTCATCTTTCAAATTTTACTTACAAATTTTCTTCCCAAAATCTTTGCCTTCTGCAAAGCTCTATATTCTCAAATCTCTGAATTTCTTTACTCGTTCCATCGCAAAACACCAAGATTTCTTCCCCCGTTTCGTCTTTCTCTACATATAAGAATGGCTAAAACTTCAAAAACCGTTCCGCACAAGGAAACCGCTTCTTCATCAAAGTCCGACTGTGCCGCAGTCACGGCGAAACATCCCCTTGGAGACTTCATTCCAACGAAGTGTGCCACTGCTGCTGATTTCAAGGTGGAGAATACACCCTCGACACCGGGTCGATGTGAACCAATGTCGAGGTACATGTGTACGATTACAGAAGATCTCCTCGAGAAGGTTAAAGAGGAGTGCAGCTGGTTAGGTAAGGATGTAGTAGTGCCTAGCCCCAAGGAATACATCAGTACTCACGTGGAGGGGCATCTGAGCGTCTATACCTACCCCTTCACGATAAGTCCCTTAGACCCTATCATCATTGCCTTTTGCAAGAGGTACGATGTCACCCTAGGTCAAATCCATCCGTCGTTCTGGAGGATCTTGATCCTCCTCCAATTCTTTGCAAGAAAGATCGAGGGGCATCATTTTACCCTCGATCACTTCATGCACCTTTACGGCCTCCGTCTTTATCATGGAGGCATGATCAAGATTTGCCGTCGAGCCACCAAACCCCCGTTCTCGAGCATAGACGAAACTCGAGACCGAGGTTGGATGGGCAAATTTGTCCAAATAAAGACTTTAGATCTAATCCCTGCCAAAGACATGTCGTTCCCTGAAAAAGTGGAACATGAAGCGTAAGTATTGCCTTGCCTTTGAAATATTTATTTTTGCCATTTTACTTCTTCTCTTCCCCTCGTCCAAGTTTTTTGCGTTGCAGCTGTTAGGGGTATGCATTCAATTTATCGATTCGATTTTGACCCTTATTGATAATTACTTATCGATTATCGATTTGTACATATACTTATCGTTATCGTTTCAATAAGGTTTCGATTTTTTCGATTTCGATTTATCGATTTTGGGGGCTTATCGATTCGGTTATCGATTACACCAATAAGAAAATTTGCGTGATTCTACAGGAAGTATATCGCTATAAACGCGCCTAACTAATATGGACAAAAAAAAGCTAAAATAAGACGAACACCATTTATAATATAAAAATTGTGTCAACAAACACATGCAACAAAACTAAAGTAAGGGATCAAATGTATTCCACCAACACTCCAACGGTATAAAAAAAACAAAACAAAACAAAACACATCATCACGGCTAATTCTGTTTTCTATTATTTTGAACTTCATTCCCTTGATCTTTAAATATGATCATTCCTTAAATGTGGTAGAGGAAATAATAGGGAAAGGGACTTAGGGTAAAGGAAAGGGTATAGATTTGGGAAAATAATATTGTATAGCCGCTTTCAAAATAGTAGCGGAATATATATACATTCTGTATGTTATATTAATCTACACAAATAGGTAATTACTCATTTAACAAGTGTCTACAGTCTAGGGGTGTGCATTCGATTTATCGATTCGATTTTGACCCTTATCGATAATTACTTATCGATTATCGATTTGTACATATGCTTATCGTTATCATTTCAAATAATCGATTTCGGTAACAAATAATCGATTCGATTTGTCGATAAACCGATTTGAATGCACACCCCTAGCAGCTGTGGCTGTTATGCCGGAAGTGATCCCCGACCTGAGGCAATGGGTCGAGAGATTAGTATCACAAAAATCTTACTCCGAGCGTGCTTGGATGGAGTTATCAAAGGGCCAATGGAAGGCCCGTAACCACGGTAATCTTCTTTCCATAGAAAGGTTTTCATTCAAGCTTCATTATTGTACTTACTCATCTTTTCCATTTTGCAGGCCTCAGGAAGGATGTACCAATGAGCCCCCCTCTGCTGAAGAAGAGGCACTTCTTTCCTCATCTGCCCCGAAGTAGGGCAAATAGAAGAAAATAAAGCAGGCTCTGAGTTCTCCAAGCCCGGAAAAGAAAAGGCCGGCTAGGAGGCCCCATAAGCCTAAGGGGGATGTTATCCATGTAACACTGGACTCCGTCCAACAGCTACTGGATGAGACCCAAGATGAAGACGAACAAGAAGAAAACTCTAGATTGGTGACTCATGTGCGAGCTGGCACCAAGATTCAAAGAACCATTGCGCCGGCGGGAGCCGAAACTGCTTTGCTCTGACATGATGAGCCTGAGTCGGAAAGAATGGAAGATGCCTCACCTCGAAGTGGGAAGGCTACCGAAGATGCTGTCGATGCTGGCACAGAAACCGGGCTCCAGGCTTTCCAGAATGAAGAAGATGCCTCAAAAGACCCACTTGGGGCAATAGAGATCGGGGGTTCCTCCTCGTTCCCTCCAGTTCCTGACTCGATGATACGTGACGCTTAAGCTGTAGAGATTTGTCACAGGGAGGGAGCCCATGGAGAGGAAGATTTCTTTCGAGGTTATCTCACCGAGGTAGAAGATGTCACCGGTCTAGGTGATTTGGACGTGCCGAGGAAGAACTCGAGTGAGGCTTCCTCGAGCTTTAAATTGACCAACCAATTTCCGGCTCCCAACGTTGATCCCAAGCGTAAGGGGCCACTAGGGGTGGCTAGCTATCTCCAATGTTTGGTCACTGAATAGGACCAAGCCAAGATTGATACAGTGGAAGTTGGTTGTTTGTTCAATGAGGCCCAGCATGCTCTGAATCGAGTAAGTTCAAGAGCCATTGCATTATTTCTTTATGACTTTGAATTGTAGATATCTCTAATATTTCCTTCCTTTCTCGTAGACTTAGGTGTTGCATCATGAGGCCTTTCTTTGAATCCAAGAAGAACGCAAGGCCGAGGTCCAGGGCCTCACTGAGAATGCGATACTTACAAGCTTCTTAATGAGAAGCTTCAGGTAGACTTGGTGGCAGCTCAAGATGAGCATGCTAAGATGGTTGAGCAGGTATTTTGAGATCTTCATGATAGTGAGTGTCACGACCCATTTTCACAATAGGTCATGAGGACGCCTGACATCCTTGTCAGGCAAGCCATTGCGGAAATATTACTAAAATAATCATATTGTTTTTAATTATAATAAGTGGAATAAACACTCAACTTGAAATTTAAAACCAGGAAAGATAAATACTATAATAAAATAGTTACACAACCCCAAAATAATCGTCTACCAAAGTGTGTGCTAGAACCTGGTGTCACAAGCTACGGGCAACTAGTAGAATATATAACCCAAAAGAATACCACACTACCCTACTTTCTGGATCAGAATAGAAAGAAAATAACAATACAAAAGAAAGACTTCTTCGGCTGCGGATCGACATGGAAGGAAAGCAGCTCACCATAGAAGTCCCAAGTCTGCTCACGAATGCGCACCAGAGAAATAACCGGATCCACCTGCCTCAGACCCTGTACATTTAAGTACAGAAGCGTAGCATGAGTACATAAACAATATGTACCCAGTGAGTATCTCGCCTAATCTCGAAGAAGTAGTGACGAGAGGTCGACTTGATACTCACTAGGGTCAGATAATATTATAAGTGTAAGTTTAACAATGAGAACTCTTTAATAGGCAACAGTTTACAACAAGGTATATAAGTCATATTCTTGCTAAGATTCAGATTAATCAAGTACTTCAGTTACAATTATCAATTCCTTTCGAGTCATGAAAAAAAAATAATTCTAATATTTAACACTCTCAGGCAAAGCTATATAAGCATGCGCAAATATGCCGAGGCGACGGCCCGATCCAACAGGAATAAACTGTGCACTTGCCGAGGGTCGACGACGCGCCAATAGATGCATCTATTCATATCGAGGCGATCGGCCCGATCCACAAATAAGTAGAAATATCAAGTATACACACAAGGCACATCAACAGTCGTAATGCCAAACAAGACTTCAACAATTATACAAGTACATCCTTAATCCCTTTTTAAATCTCTAGCATATCCTAAGTGCTCATGGTAACAAGATAATATAGAGGGTCATGTAAAATAAGCATGATGTGGGTCCTAAACTACCCGGACCATTAACATAGTAGTAGCCACGCACGGACTCTCGTCACCTAGCGCGTGCGTAGCCCCCCATTTAGCAACAATTACTCAATTATTAATCCTAGGGGGACAGTTCTCTCTCACAAGGTTAGAAAGGAGACTCATCTTGCTCCAAAGCGCGCTCCCAATATCGAGAACAAGCCCAAGCTCTTAATTCGAAGCCGAACGATCGCAAACTAGTTAAAATAGGTATGAACTAGTCAATAAAGGCTTAAAAGGCCGAATTCTAACTATTTAAGTAATTTCCCAACCTTTCCCACAAGTTTCCTAAATTCCGACCCCGGGCCCACGTGCCCGGATTTCGATATTTTTCGAAGGAAATTGTTCTCTACAACCTATGGATCAATAATATATAAATTCAAGCCCATTTCATAACAAATTACATGATTAAATCTTAGTTTTATTAAAACCCTAGGTCTAGCTCTAACCCTTCGATTTTACCTAATTTTTAGTGTCTAATCTACCTAATATACATGTATTTAAACTAAGGATGAATGGGGATTACTTACCTTACAATGCTATGCTGAAACCCTCTCTTCGGAAGCACCAAAATCGCCCTAGTGTGGAGTTGTATATGGAATGAATGACTTGGAGTTTGGATTAAATGAACTCTCTGCCCCCAGCGATTTCCGCTTCTGCGGCACTGTGACCACTTCTGCGGGAATCGCCTCTGCGGAAAAAGGCCCGCTTTTGCGGAAATGGCCCTAGAAGCCTGGACCGCTTCCGCCTGAACATACCGACAGGTCTGAAATCACGAGGCGGACCTACTCGAACCCTCGGAACTCCCCAAACAACGCTAAATCTCGGAATCACCCCCTAAAACCAAATGAATCAAACTATTGAATCTTCAAGTTCTTAGTTCTCCTCTAACGGGTCAAAACGCCCTTAAACTACTCGGATTGACACCAAATTTTACGGGCAAGTCTTAAACGACATTACGGACCTGTACCAAGCTTCGGAACGAAAATCCGAGCCCGATACCTAGGGAATCAATGATTACTTAGTTTCTTTAATTCCTTAAAGCTTCAATTAAACAATTTTAGATAAAAATTCATTACTTGGGCTAGGGACCTCGAAATTCGATTTCGGACACACGCCCAAGTCCCATATTTTTCCACGGACCCTCAGAAATTGTCAAATCACGAATCCGTGCCCATTTTCCCAAAATGTTGACTGAAGTCAAACTTGGTCTTTTTAAGAAATCCTAAAGAAGCAAATGGGCATATTTTTACTCAAAACCCTTCCAATCCCCGAACCAATCGCCCCCGCAAGTCGTAAATTAGCTAAAGTAAGTATGGGAGGCTTTATTTAGGGGAACGGGGTTCTAAAAGGCAAAACGACCGGTCGAGTCGTTACATTCTCCACCTCTTGAACAAACGTTCGTCCTCGAACGGACATAGAAAAGTACCTGGACTGCTGAATAAGTGGGGATATCTGCTCCGCATGTCCTCCTTGGACTCCCAGGTCGCCTCCTCGACCGGTTGGCCCCTCCACTGAACTCTCACCGCAGAAATCTTCTTGGACCTCAGCTGGCGATCCTGTCTATCAATATAGCAACTGGCTCCTCCTCATAGCCCAAGCTCTCATCTAGCTGAATGGTGCTGAAATCCAACACGTGGGATAGGTCGGCGTGATACTTCCGAAGCATCGAAACATGAAAGACTGGGTGAACTCCTGATAAAATAGGGGGTAAGGCAAGCTCATAAGCAGCCTCCCCAACTCTCCTCAACACCTCAAAGGGGCCAATAAACCTTGGGCTCAACTTGCCCTTCTTCCCGAAACTCATAATGCCCTTCATGGGCGAGACTTTCAAGAGAACCTTCTCGCCCACCATAAATGATACATCCCGTGCCTTCTGATCCGCGTAGCTCTTTTGTCTGGACTGAGCTGTGCGAAGCCTCTCCTAAATCAACTTTACCTTATCCAAGGCATCCTGTACCAGATCTGTGCCAAGTACCTNTAAGTGTTGGATGCTGATTCCTCATCTGTTGTTTGGAATTTGTAAACATAAAATGAGCATTCTTTTGCTCCCAAGATTTTCTCGAATCTTCATTTTGTTCTGAAGGAAGTAGCCATTATGTTTTCTATGGATTCTTCTGGTTTTTTTTTATAAAAAAATTGATGAAGTTGGAAGGGTAATAGAGATCTGTTACAAGCTATCATACTGCCGGGCCTTGATC
The DNA here is from genome assembly GCF_001879085.1 of Nicotiana attenuata. NCBI lineage: Eukaryota > Viridiplantae > Streptophyta > Magnoliopsida > Solanales > Solanaceae > Nicotiana > Nicotiana attenuata. The sequence goes on along the minus strand of NW_017670263.1, from coordinate 171,630 downwards.
TCCCCCAATAACGAAGACTGGGCGACCACACACGCTAGAACTCAGCTGGGCTCTGAAATGTCCAACCTCACAAGTCTGTTAGCCAAGGACTGAATGTCCAAGGCTAGCGGCCTCTCCTCTGCTGGAATGAATGCTAGGCTACCCATGCTCTCCGCCTTCCTGCTCAGGGCATCTGTGACCACATTCGCCTTGCCCGGATGATAAAGAATGGTGCTGTCATAATCCTTCAGCAACTCAAGCCACCTGTGCTGCCTCAAATTGAGATCCCTATGCTTGAACAAATGCTGTAGGCTGCGGTGATCGGTGTAAACCTCACAAGGCACCCCATACAAATAGTGCCTCCATATCTTAAGAGCATGAACAATCGCCGCCAACTCGAGATCGTGCACGGGGTAATTTCTCTCATGAATCTTCAGCTGACGCGAGGCATATGCAATAGCTCTCCCCTCCTGCATCAACACACATCCCAGACCAACACGTGAAGCATCGCAATACACCGTATACATCCCCGTACCGGAAGGCAATACAAGAACTGGTGCCATAGTCAAAGCTGTCTTGAGCTTCTGGAAGCTCTCCTCACAATCATCGGACCAAATGAATGGGGCACCCTTCTGAGTCAGTCTCGTCAAGGGTGATGCAATAGATGAAAAGCCCTGCACGAATTGCCGGTAATAACCTGCTAATCCCAGAAAACTCCTGATCTCGGTCACTGAAGTGGGACGTGGCCAACTCTGAACTGCCTCAATCTTCTTGGGATCCACCTTAATACCCTCTCCGGACACAATATGCCCCAAGAATGCCACTGACTCGATCCAAAACTCACACTTGGAGAACTTAGCATACAGCTGCTGCTCTCGCAAGGTCTGAAGCACTACTCTCAAAGGCTGGTCGTGCTCTCCCAGGCTACGCGAGTATATCAAGATGTCGTCAATGAAGACGATGATGAAGGAATCAATATAAGGCCTGAATACCATGTTCATCAGATCCATAAATGCTGCTGGCGCATTGGTCAAGCCAAAGGACATCACTAGAAACTCATAATGGCCATATCTAGTCCGGAATGCAATCTTCGGAACATCCGAGTCCCGAATCTTAAGCTGATGATATCCTGACCTCAGGTCAATCTTAGAGAACACCCTGGCACCCTGCAGCTGGTCGAACAAATCATCAATACGAGGCAACGGGTACTTGTTCTTGATGGTGACCTTGTTCAACTGGCGGTAATCAATGCACATCCACATTGTCCCATCCTTCTTCTTCACAAATGGCACTGGTGCGCCCCAAGGCGATACACTGGGCCTGATAAACCCCTTTGCTAACAACTCCTCTAGCTGCTCCTTCAACTCTTTCAACTCCTTAGGGTCCATACGGTACGGTGGAATGGATATAGGCTGAGTGCCTGGGGCCAAATCAATGCAGAAATCAATATCACGATCCAGAGGCATGCCGGGCAGATCAGAAGGAAACATATCGGCGAACTCTCGAACTACTGGAACTGAATCAATCGTCGGAGACTCTGCAGTGGTGTCTCGAACATAAGCTAAGTAAGCCAAACACCCTTTTCTAACCATGTGTTGAGCCTTCAAATCTCGGCGATCCTGGCATCACTAGTGAAACAGTCTTGGCATGGCAATCAAGGAAGGCGTGATATGGAGATAGCCAATCCATGCCCAAGATGACCTCAAAATCGATCATGTCCAGCAACAGAAGATCTGCTCTAGTCTGGAGACCGCAGAAAGTGACCACACAGGACCGGTAGATCCGATCCACAACCACAGAATCACCCACAGGTGTGGACACATGAACAGGAACACCCAAGGGCTCAGGAGAAATAACCAGGAAGCGAGCGAACAGAGATGATACATATGAATAAGTAGACCCTGGATCAAATAATACCGAAGCATCCCTACCACCAACGGGAATAATACCTGTGATGACGACATCTAAGGCCAATGCATCCGCCCTGGCTGGAAGAGCATAGAACCTGGCTGGAGCGCCGGCTGTCTGACCTCCACCTGACTGAGTAGTAGCTGGCTGACCCCTCCCTGTCTGGCCTCCACCTCTAGGACGGCCTCTACCCGTCTGCCCTCCACCTCTAGGTGGCTGGGCAGCTGGTGCTGGAGTCGTGGACTGCTGACCCTGCTGCACTGCCTTGCCCCGAAGCCTGGGGCAGTATCTCCTCATGTGATCGGGATCTCCGCACTCAAAGCAACAGCGCGGGGCGGCGACCTGCTGCCCTGATGGCTGACCCTGATAACCCGTAGAACCGCTGGAAGAAGCCTGGATAGCCGGTGGACGACATGAACTCTCCGGCATGGCACTGAAATAAGAATCAGGAGGACCCTGGGGACCTGAATGCCCACTGGAGGAACCCTGAATGGCTGGCGGGCGGTAGGAAGTCTCTGGCATAGCACTGAGATAGGGGCGTGCTGGAGCCCCCCGGGTAGGAGGTGGTGCTGAAACTGGTGGCCTACTAGGCTGGCCTCTCCCATACTGACCTCTGCCCCTAGCTGGGGCACCTCTGAACCCGCCGGAGAACCTAGCTCTCTTATCCTGCTGTATCTGCTCTCTACTCCTCTGGCGATATCCCTCAATCCGACGAGCAATCTCGACCACTAGCTGATACTCTGTGCCCATCTCCACCTCTCGAGCCATACTAAATCGAATACCGGGCTGCAATCCAGCGACAAACCTCCGCACCCTCTCCGCATCTGTAGGAAGTATCATGAGTGCATGGCGGGAACTCGGAAAACCTCGCCTCATAGTCAGTCACAGACATCTGACCCTGCTCGAGCTGCTCAAACTGGTACCGCAGCTCCTCCCTCTCAGAGGGCGGGATATACCTATCCAAGAACAACTGTACAAACTGATCCCAAGTGATGGGAGGAGAACCTGCTGGCTTGCCGAGTACATAGGACTGCCACCACCTACGGGCCCTGTCCTCAAGCTGAAAAGTAGTGAAGTCAACTCCATGCGATTCCAATATCCTCATGTTGTGCAGTCTGTCCCTGCACCTATCTATGAAGTCCTGAGCATCCTCATGACGCTCATCCCCGAAGACCGGAGGGTGAAGCCTGGTCCATCTATCTAATAACTTCTGTGGGTCACCATCCACAGCTGGCCTGGGATGGGGTGCCACTGCAGCAACTGGCTGAGCCCCATTTGCGGGTAGTGCACCCGGAGTCTGATATACTGCAGCTGCGTGGCCTGGAGCCTGAGCAGTAGGGGTTTGGACTCCCCCTCCTGCCTGTGAAGTGGCTGGGTCTGCTGGAAATAAACCCGCCTGAGTCATGGTGTCCATGAACTGTAGCATGCCGCCCATGACCTCTTGAAATCCCGGTGCTGTCATGAAATCTGCCGGGGTAGGCTCAGCTGCGGGCACCTCGCCCTGCTCCTCAATAATAGGGTCCTCCACAGGATCTGCCAGTGGTGCAACTGGAATGGCTCTGGGACGCCCCCGCCCCCTACCACGGGCCGGTGCCCTCCCCCGGTCTCTACCTCTGCCTCTAGCAACAGGGGGAGCAGCTCCTCCCGGGTCCGGAACGTCGGCGGTACGAGTTCTCACCATCTGTGAGAGAATAGAAGAGGGAAATTTAGTACTCCAAGCACTGCACGACAGGAAATGAATAAAGAGTAGTCTTTCCTAATACCCTATAGCCTCTCGAAGATAAATACAGACGTCTCCGTACCGATCAACAAGACTCTATCAGGTTTGCCCATAACTCGTGAGACCTACGTGAACCTAGTGCTCTGATACCATGTTGTCACGACCCATTTTCACAATAGGTCATGAGGGCGCCTGACACCCTTGTCAGGCAAGCCATTGCGGAAATATTACTAAAATACTCATATTGTTTTTAATTAGAATAAGTGGAATAAACACTCAACTTGGAATTTAAAACCAGGAGAGATAAATACTATAATAAAATAGTTACACAACCCCAAAATAATCGTCTACCAAAGTGTGTGCCAGAACCTGGTGTCACAAGCTACGGGCAACTAGTAGAATATACAACCCAAAAGAATACCACACTACCCTACTGTCTGGATCAGAATAGACAGAAAATAACAATACAAAAGAAAGACTTCTTCGGCTGCGGATCGACATGGAAGGAAAGCAGCTCACCCTCCCAAGCCTGCTCACGAATGCACACCAGAGAAATAACTGGATCCACCTGCCTCAGACCCTGTACATTTAAGTACAAAAGCGTAGCATGAGTACATAAACAATATGTACCCAGTGAGTATCCCGCCTAATCTCGAAGAAGTAGAGACGAGAGGTCGACTTGATACTCACTAGGGTCAGATAATATTATGAGTATAAGTTTAACAATGAAAATCTTTCATAGGCAGCAGTTACAACAAGGCATATAAGTCATATTATTGCTAGGATTCTGATTAATCGATTACCACAGTACAATTATCAATGCATTTCGGGCCATGAAAGCAGTGACAATATTTAACAATCTCAGGCAAAGCTATATAAGCATGCGCAAATATGCCGAGGCGATGGCCCGATCCAACAGAAATAAACTGTGCACTTGCCGAGGGTCAACGGCGCGCCTATAGATGCATCTCTTCATACCGAGGCGATCGGCCCGATCCACGAATAAGAAGAAATGTCAAGTATACACACAAGGCACATCAATAGTCATAAATGCCAAGCAAGACTTCAACAATTGTACAAGTACGTTCTTATTCCCTTTTTAAATCTCTAGCATATCCTAGGTGCTCGTAGTAACAAGATAATATAGAGAGTCACGTAAAATAAGCATGATGTGGGTCCTAAACTACCCGGACCATTAGTAGTAGCTACGCACGGACTCTCGTCACCTAGCGCGTGCGTAGCCCCCTCATTTAGCAATAATTACTCAATTATTAATCCTATGGGGACAATTCCCTCTTACAAGGTTAGAAAAGAGACTCACCTCGCACCAAAGCGCGCTCCCAATATCGAGAACAAGCCCAAGCTCTTAATTCGAAGCCGAACGATCGCAAACTAGTTAAAATAGGTAAACTAGTCAATAAAGGCTTAAAAGGTCGAATTCTAACTATTTAAGTAATTTTCCAACCTTTTCCACAAGTTTCCTAAATTCCGACCCCGGGCCCACGTGCCCGAATTCCGATATTTTTCGAAGGAAATTGTTCTCTACAACCTAAGGATCAATAATATATAAATTCTAGTCCATTTCCTAACAAATTTCGTGCTTAAATCTTAATTTTATTAAAACCCTAGGTCTAGCTCTAACCCTTTGATTTTATCTAATTTTTAGTGTTTAATCTACCTAATATACATGTATTTAACTAATAATGAATGGGAGTAACTTACCTTGAAGTGCTATGTTGGAACCCTCTCTTTGGAAGCCCCCAAATCGCCTAAGTGTGGAGTGTAAAATGAAAAATGGTGTTTGAGTTCGAATTAAATGAAGGCCACTGCCCAGCGATATCCGCTTCTGCGGTTAGGGGACCGCATCTGCGGTCCCGCATCTGCAAAGATGGGGCCGCATCTGCGGAACTGGGCAAGAGGGGGTTGCACCGCTTCTGCGGTCTGAGGCCCGCATATGCGGAACCGCTTCTGCGGTTATTGGGCCGCTTCTGCGGCTTTGGCCTAAAAGGGCTGGACCGCATCTGCGGTCCCTGGGCCGCTTCTGCGGCTTTCCCTGGGCCTCCCCCTTTTCGCTTCTTCGATGGCCTGACCGCATCTACGGTCACGCTTCTGCGGCTCAAGAACCATTGATGCGGTTATGACAGAAGCAGCAAAACCTCCAGCTCTTTTTAAGTTTTTCTACTTCGCTCGAACCTCGCTCGTTTGACGCTCGGGGCTCCCGAGCCCCGCCCGAACATACCGAAAAGTTTGAAATCACGAGGCGGACCTACTCGAACCCTCGAACTCCCAAAACAATGCTAAATCTTGGAATCACCCCCTAAAACCAAATGAATCAAACTATTGAATCCTCAAGTTCTTAACTCTCCTCTAACAGGTCAAAACGCCCTTAAGCTACTCAGATTGGCACCAAATTTTACGGGCAAGTCTTAAAAGACATTACGGACCTGTACCAAGCTTCGGAACCCAAAATCCGAGCCCGTTACCTAGGGAATCAATGATTTCTTAGTTTCTTTAATCCTTTAAAGCTTCAATTAAACAATTTTAGATAAAAATTCATTACTCGGGCTAGGGACCTCGGAATTTGATTCCGGACACACGCCCAGGTCCCATATTTTCCCACGGACCCTCAGAAATTGTCCAATCACGAAACCGGGCCCGTTTTCCCAAAATGTTGACCGAAGTCAAACTTGGTCTTTTTAAGAAATCCTAAAGAAGCAAATGGGCATATTTTTACGCAAAACCCTTCCAATCCCCGAACCAATCGCCCCCGCAAGTCATAAATTAGTTAAAGCAAGTACGGGAGGCTTTATTTAGGGGGACGGGGTTCTAAATGGCAAAACGACCGGTCGGATCGTTACAAAAATACTGGCTCATATTCCCTACATAAGTAGTATTTCCAGCATAATTTATAGGGTGTAACTAAAATTGGACTAATTTAAGGTGAAAAATATGTATTTTTCACGTCCAGAACTAAATACAGGACATAGTAGTATAGTGTATATATATATATATATATATCTCCAGTGTAATATACAGGAAATAAATATTAAATTATTTAATTCAGTAAATTGTTCTAGATACCAAGTTTCCACTATTTTCCAGTTCTCCATTATAAAATACTGGATTATATCCCTACATAAGTAGTATTTCCACCATATTTGATAGGGAATAACCAAAATAGGATTAATTTCAGGTAAAAAATACTAGACTTTTCAAGTTCAGTATTAAATACTGGAGATTATGGTTTAATAAGTTATACTTCCAGTGTAATATACAGGGAACAAAATATTAAATTATTTAATTCCAGTAAGTTGTTCTAGATACCAAGTTTCCACTATTTTCCAGTTCTCCATTATAAAATACTGGCTTATATCCCCACATAAGTAGTATTTCCAGCATAATTTATAGGGTGTAACCAAAATTTGGACTAATTTAGGGTGAAAAATATCTATTTTTCACGTCCAGATGTAAATACAGGACATAGTAGTATTGCAATATATATCTCCAGTATAAAATACAGGAAAATGAATACTAAATTATTTAATTCAGTAAATTGTTCTAGATACCAAGTTTACACTATTTTCCACTTCTCCATTATAATATACTGGCTTATATACCTTGATAAGTAGCATTTGCAGCATATTTTATATGGAGTAACAAAAATTGGACTAATTTAGCGTAAAAACTTCTGGAATTTTAACGTCCAGTATTAAATACTGAATATTATGATTTAACAGAATATACCTCCAGTATAATATACATTAAAAAACCATAAAATATATAAACTCGAGTGCATTGATATTTCATTCAACAATACATATCCGAGTGCTGAAGCAGAACTAATACATATCCAGCATAATATACAGGAATCAAAACTATGTTTATCAAGGTATTTACACTGGAGGATAACCAAGTGCTAAAGGATATTTACATAAGTTATTTCCATTCTCTCCATAATCATCACCAACATTCTCTGGAGGAGTTTCATACCCTGATTTGCGTTTCCAATCTGCATGTGCCCATAGACTAAAGCCAAGATACTCACGATAATATTTCATTGTATTGTGCACAATTGTCATAATATCTTGACCCTGCATCATCATATCAACAAACTTTATAACAAATGCACCACAACTTTTGTTTCCAATCTGTTTTGGTGATTCTTTCCAGGAAACCACAAATGGTTCATACACATAACCAAATGTAGGATGCAAGTCACCAAATTTACAATGCTCCAAACCACAGGAATGAAATGTTGATAAGCAAGAAGCTGCTCCTTGATAATAGCATACTCATCTCCCTTGTACACCGAATCATATACATCTATGGTCTTCTCATTCAAGTCTAATACTGCCAGAAAATAATGAGTGCAAGAATCTAATGGAATTTCACCATTTACCAAATCTGGAGGAAGTCTCAATGGACAGAAAACTTTTTGAACAGATGACCATGTCCACATTTACGATTCTCACCCAAAATATACTAACAAAGGCCAAATCCCAAACCTTGACTCCAAAATTCAAATTCATCAAAACCTTTTGAACGATCATTCCAGTCCTTATATGCAAATTCCAAAGTGTCGTTAAAGTCCACATCTGTTGTTGTTGAAGCAAATGGATACTCATTGATGTGATATATATGCTTCTTCCTCAGATAATACAATAAAACATCTATATGTTGAATATTAAAAAAAACATATATATATATATATATATATGCTAAAATATAATACAAAATAAAATTATGAGTTCACAACGTAAAAGATATATACATACCGCATCATTCAAAGTAAACTTATCATCTACAATTTCTTTAAAGAACATTCTTGACTGAATTTTCTCATTGTAAAGTTCATATGGCTTTGCTTTCAGTACAGGATCTTCTTTATAAATATCAGTTACTCCCCTAAAAAAACAAAGACAGAACAAATATGAAAAAAAAAATTAAAAGAGATTTTTTAATAACATATATATGAAATAAATGTACAATAAGCCGAATAGTAAAATTTACTTTGGTAGACGACCTTTTCTCTTGTTTTCTTTTAAATATTTTTCAAAATTATCCTCACAAGATTTGATTGTCTTCCGATAATGCCAGCAACATTTTCGAACATATTTCAAACTCCAATCCATACCTTTACTTGTTCCCTTATATGGAGATTTTAAATGCCAACTAGCATTACGAACTCTTTTTCCTCTACCAAGCAATTCTTCTACTACATTTGGACTTTGTCCAATCTATAGTACTTGTTCTCCTGGATGTTCTTTTCCTTTATACGAAGCAACTTTTAGTTTTTCATTTTCTCCTTCTACCTCCTTTATATTTTTTATTTCAGATTT